>NC_056736.1:303937924-304207924 GCF_019279795.1 Protopterus annectens | reverse complement strand
GGCGACAATATCTCTACCCTTGAAAATATACTTAACTGGGCCTTAACTGAAATAAAATTCGAAACCTACATTCTAGGCGATGTTAACATTGATTGGAATAAAATAAACTCACCATCCCCCTCCTTATTTATCAACCTCTACCCAAGTAATTCATACAACCACTCGCCCTAACAAACACCACCCCCCAGGATCCATCATCGACTGGGTCCTAGTCTCCCATCCAAATAAAATAACTCTCTCTGGTACTATCCCAGACACCTTTAGTGACCATCTCCCTGCTTTCATACATCACTCAACCATCACCACTAAACATCAACACCACTACATCCACACGCGTAATCTCAGCAACTTCAACCCCATAAATTTCTCAAACACCTTTAAACATATTAACTGGCAAATCCTAAATACTCTTCCCCTTGACAATGCAGTTGAACATTTTAACTCTCTCTTCCTAACAACCCTCAACTCCCAAGCCCCGCCAAGAAACAAACGAATCAAGACTAATTCCACTCCTTGGCTATCCAAAGAAACTAAACATATCATGCTTTGCAGGGACAAATCCTGGAAGCTCTACCAGAAAAATAAGATGCCTTCTACCATGCTTCAATACACCCAACTCCGCAACCAAGTAAAAAAACTAATCACCGTAGACAAAAAGAACTACTATAATAAACTTCAATTTAACAATAACAAGAACCCAAAACAATTCTGGAAATCTATTAACTCCCTACTCCATCCAGGATCCAGGAATAATCCCTGCCCTGACCCAAGCTTAACTGACTCAGAACTAAGCTCTCACTTCAACACATTTTTTACTGAATCCATAGCTAACTTAACCAAATCTTTCCCTAACAATAAACCATCCAACTCTCCTTCCTCTACTCCCATCCACCCTAATAACTATCCTCTTAATTTCCAGCTCAAACCTGTTCCAGCTTCTTTCATAAAAATACTTCTATCAAAACTAAAGCCTTGCTCAAATGCCCCAGACAACATACCCTCCTCCTTCCTCAAATCCGCTGCTGAAGGTATTGCTCTCCCTATCAGCATCCTAATTAACAGATCTTTAAAAGAGTCTTATGTACCCAAACTCTGGCGATCTGCCCTCATTCTACCTCTTCACAAAGGAGGCAAAAACACCAATATCTCCAATTTCCGCACAATTGCCCTACTCTCACCAATATCAAAAATATTAGAAAAATGTGTCCACCATCAACTTATGCCTTTTCTAACTCAGAATCACCTCATAACTCCCACCCAACATGGCTTCTGCCCTGGTCACAGTACCATTTCCGCCTTACTATCCTTCTTAGATACAGTAAATCGAGCCCATGATTCTGGATTACTAGTATCCACAGTACTACTAGATCTTTCTAAAGCCTTTGATACCATCTCTCACAAGCACCTTCTTTTCCATCTCTCCAACCTTCATCTCTCCGCTGATACCCTATCTTGGTTCTCCAGCTACCTATCAGACAGATCTCAAGCTGTCAGATGGAAGAACTCTACCTCCTCTTTCCTGCCAACTCCCACTGATGTTCCCCAGGGGGTCAATCCTTGGACCCATGCTTTTTAACATCTTCATTAATAACCTTCACACAGTTATCCCTGAGACAACAGTTATCCAATATGCTGATGATTCTACCTTAGTCTGTGCCACCGCTAACCTACCTGAACTCCTGACTAAAACTCATATAGCTTTTTCTACTACCGAGAACTGGATGCACAGCAACCATCTCTCTCTCAACTCTAATAAATCCAAAATACTTCTCTTTCCTCCTACCAAAGCTTTCTCTTTCGACAAAAATGCTTTCAAAGTCCTAAGCCTAAGCAACACTGCCATAGAAGTGGTCCCTTCTGCAAAACTCCTTGGCATTACTATAGATGAATACCTTAAATTTGATATCCACATCCAACAAAACATAAATAAAACCCACCAAAAGCGAGGTATGCTCTATAGAAATAACCGCTTTCTCTCTAACTCTGCCAGGCATACCATTGCCACTACCTACCTCCTACCTTCTTTATTATATGGAGCCCCTCTTCTAACTAACCTGTCTTCTTCCAATACCACTAAACTTGAAATTTGCTATAATAAAATCTCCAAATTCGCTACCAAATCCAAAACCTCTACTCACCATTGCCTTACCCTACAATCTCTAAACTGGCTGGAACTCTCTAACCACCTAGACTATCTCCAACTAACCACCGCTCACAAATTAATATACTATCCCGATAAATGCCCAGCCTTAACAAACATCCTCCCCCCTTACATCCCTACCAGATCTCTCAGATCTGAACACCAAAAATTAATCTCTATCCACAAACCCAAATGTCCTGCTGGCCAACTCCTTCTCTCTTTCACTGTAGGCAAAAAATGGAACTCTCTCCCTCCTTCACTTAGGACTATACCTAACTCTAAATCCTTTAAGACCCAACTTTTCTCATACCTATCTACCAAACGTAAATGTTCCTGCTTTCACCCCACATAAATTAATATAAACTTCCCCTTTGAGCCATTCGTACTCCTAATCCACACTGTACTATAACCTCTTTACTATTCTCCTAGAATATACCTATGCTAGCTTCCTCAGATTAAGCAAGTTCTCTCTCTTGACTCCAAGCATGTAAATATTGTAAATATCAAGTAATACACAGATACTTACTGTTAAGACAATTGAAGCTTATTGCTCGGAATGTAAACACCTACATATTGTGCTACCTTTGTCTAAATTGCATTCTAATGACAATTTATACACTTGCTGTACCTGACTGCATGAATCTATATAAGTATTTTGACCTCTGTATTAAGTAAATTTTTGTAATTCTTATTGCTTACTGGAGCTTTTCTCCCCGGGCCTCCACTGAAAATGGGCACTTTCTGGCCAAGTGGACTTCCCCATACATTATACATAAACATATATACACATATATTGTATATGTATGTACACACACATATATATATATATATATATATATATATATATATATATATATATATATATATATATATATATATATATATATACATACACATACACACACACACACACACACACACACACTCACACAAACACAAACACACACACACACACACACACACACACACACACACACACACACACACACACACACACACACACACAAATATATATGCATATGTATATCAACTTGAGGAAAAGAGAAATCTCAACCCCCACCCCCCCAAAAAACAAAAAAACAAAAAAGGCATCATTGCTATCACACATTAAGACATCTCACTGAGAATGATTTCCTATGGAAAACTGTGTTCAGCAATCTGATCCTCTGTGTCTTTAACTTCAAGTACCTGTAGGGTAACATACAGTAGAATCTTGTGAATGATCTAAGGCTATTTTCACAGCTTTTACTGTGAGCCTTCTGAGCTAAAATAATGATACTGAGGTTTCTGAGACAAAATAAATGAATTAACTCTTAAATATCTGCATTATAAAGAGATTTTGCAGATAAGTAACCTGCAAGTACTTTAAGAATGCACACTTAATGAATACCTGTACTTCCTGTTTTGTCCAAATACACCTGCAGTCACAGTGAACTTAAAACAGACACTTGAAGTTAATCAGTACTGTGTTAGAAAACTACTGTGCTGCCCTGAAGAGAACAATCCTGGAGACACAAACTCAAACAGCTTCACATGGCTGGATGACAAATTTAAGATTACTGAGCTGGGCCCAGCAAAGCAGTCTTGCTGTGCATCCTGCTTCTTAGTGTCGATGATATATTTAAACACACTGACATGCGACTTGAGAGTTATTTATTATTACGAACATGACATGACAGAAGAGGTAGCCTGAGTACTGCACTAGGGACTTAGGGTTAGAGCATGCCTTTTTTCTGCACTGCCTGAACAGGAGCGTCTGTACTCCTCAGAGCTACATATCCTTGGGGAGGTGTCATTGTTTGATTTTACTCGGTTAGCCGGATAAACCCCATCTGAGCATAATCCTGGCAGGATAACCTTGGTTCAACATTACACTGTAAAAGTAAAAGAAATACAAACTCTGGACATGTGCTTGATATGTATAAACATAGCAACAATTAAGTTAGAAACATGCATTCACTTCTGTTGCTTACAGTTTCAAGAACTGCATAGTTAAAATATTAGCTGAATTTAAAACCTTTACTTGCTTCTTGATTATTTAATAATCTAATAAAAAATAGCTCTTTATAGGAAATAAATATGTAATTAATTGTTTATACATTAGATTATTGTATTTAAGGCAATCGGTTCAATTGTTTGTGTCTTTACTGGTGTAGTAAAGAATAATTTCATCTAAGTTGAAAACATGCTTGTTTCCATAGCAATATTTAAATATCTAACTGGGCAATAGGTATGCAATTAGTAATGCATTCATTTGTTAGCATTTTGTATATACAGTGTTTTCCATCATTTTACTTGACTTTTACTTATACCCGAGTAACTGTGGGGAAAGACTGCATTTCCAGATCACAAGAATGAAAGCAAACAATTAAAAAATAACAAACATTATTAAGAATAGGTACAAATAATAAAGGATTTTTGACTGGAAACAGACTGCCTGCCTTGCTTGAATTACTTTTGAATACTTAGTAATTCTGAACAATATTTCAATTATATATTTTTTATTATTTTTTTGGCTTAAGACAAGTTTAAGTTCATTACTTCTACTACTATTGTCTGATCTGATTAGTATACAGCGATTAACTAGAGATGTATGGATTAAAAATCTTCCACACAGAGAAGTTTCTTACACTGTTTTGTTTTATACTCTAGTATTTACCTACAAATCTAAACCTTGTACCATAGGAAGTACCATGTTAATAGCTTATAGCCTTAATTCTCTGAGCTCACTGCCAGATATTGTGCTGAAGGTTCAGATAAATGATTTCATGTATTAAAAGTTATGGGGTATGTAATACAAAAAGAAACATTACTTAGCTCATCACAGATATGCAAGTAATGGATTTTACTACGGGATTAAATACATAGGCTGCTATCATGAAAACCATAACGTATGATTCCCTGATATACTGAGATTATACTAACAACCCATTCCATACCCAGTCTGGTCTAAAAGATGTTATCATGTATATTTTGTATATCATGTCCATATAATCCATATCCTGCATTCATTAGTGGCTGTGCAGTTTTGTGTTGTAACTGAATCCTGGCTTTTATGTCCAGAGCAGTGGCCAGAATGAATCTATGTGGATCAGTCCATTGCTTCAGGTAACAAACATAAATAGTTAAATCAATCAGTGTATTGTTTTCCCTGTCAGAAGCCATATTTAGTGACTGGGCAATGTTGACATCTAATCAGCACTATTGTTCCACTTCTGTCATAGCAAACACCAAATGTGGGTGTGTTGTCAGCCCTATGGTGGACAGAGATAATGTCTTGGCTTTGGCTATGATCTGTATGACCTGCTTTCACCTAGTGGCTTGGGTGGTTCATCGATTTGATGAAGTACGAAGGAGGAATGATAAGATTTATACCTGCTCACTTCTCTCAGCTGCGAGATTGTGAGAGTATGTTGGACGTGCTAGGTGTTTTGACCTGTAGTAGAATCCAGAAGCCAGTGATGAAGGTGGCAATGCTGACAGGGTGGGAGAGCTCTGGAGGTTGCAGCTTCACACAAGTGGTATCGTGCCTCCCCTCAAAAAAATGCTCATAGGTACACTTATCCTATAGACTTCACCTACAACATGCTAAGTGTGAAGTTAGCTACAAAGAAAAAAACATGCAAGTCATCAGTGTTACAATTTACTTCCAGCCTTTTCCACTCTGGGTACATAGACATTATCAACTTCTACTAAGCTTGTTGGTTTCTTTCAACAAGAGGATCATCTTTGCAAGGGGGTCACACAGTTGTTTTGATTTCTTTGAGGAATTGAAGGTTAGGAGGAAAAATTAGGCTGGATGGGAGTCTGACGTCAATGGTAATCAAATGCAAAATATACAAAAATGTCAATGCTGGTAGAAAGACAACTTGCTACTGCCTCTAGAATCTTGATTTTCTTCTTTGGACTGATTTATGCCACCCAATTTGGTTATTCCTACTGGACAAAAGCTGCTGATTAGTCAGGCTTAAGGAGTAAAATGCTTTACTACATTCCAATGAACTATGCATAAGCCTTATTAAAATACTATAAGCCATTGGATGCTTATTTATTTTCTCCTATCTCCTTGGATATTAGAATAATGTGTTAGGCAGAATGGATTTTTCCCCAGGGATGCCTTTAACTCAGCTCTTTGTCTGTTCGGCTACAATAAATGATGCTGTATTAAATATACTATAGGTTCATGTGTATTATTTTAAAGTAAGTAAAGCCTGTATTATTAAAGTCTGAAGCATTTGTCCCCAGACCACTGCTGAAAATGGGCTCTGTCCCAGTTGGACCTTCCCAGTAAACAAATGATAAATAAATAAAATAAATAAATAAATAAAAGTGATGCATGTAGAACAGTAATTTATCCATTCTACACTGCTGTGTTTATAGGACATAATTCATGTCTTACTGTCAAAGTGATATTCACTGAAATGTACAGACTCAGCCTAACCGGAGAATAAGAGCAGTTATAATAATACAGTGTAGAATTTTTTTTTTTAAAAACACAACTTTATTTATTTCATATCAAAACAAAACAAATCCAACAACAACCAATATACAAAAGTGCCAGTTCTCTCAAGTGTACATAAAAAGAAACAAGTCAATGATTAGAGCAAAGTAAAAAGAGTGGACTTAATATACTACTAATCACCCTGAAGACTGCAAATGTTCCATATTGAAGTAATCAGGAGGAATACGTGAAAATTGTTATAGATTACTAATCATTGCATAAAAGCTGAAAAAGGAAATCCCATAGTTTCTGGTAGTATTTCCGTCTACCAGGATTATTTATTAACAGCTTATGAGATCGAATGTACTGAGTAGCTAAGGGTGCATTAACCAAAAAGCTGATCTGTTTTTAAAACAAAATTATGCATTTTCCAAACACCTGCAGAAAGATACCTATACCATAATTAAATACTACTTCAGTTAAGTAACCTAGACTCATAGGTGTATATATTTCAGTTAACATTTAAGTTACTTTTAAGTAAAGTATAAGTTAAAACATAATGAGAAAATTAGTGGTCCATAGAGAAGAGTCCAAAGAGCAAAGGGATAGGTGGAAAGTGTTGTTTAATTAAGAGGCATACAAAAAGTCTGTAAATACACTAAGCTTGCCAGCATTTCACTGTAACACAAGATAGAGCCACAGGAGAAGAGGCGGATTCTCAGATTTAAAAACGATACCACTGCATTAAGTATACGTTCATAGGTTGGTACTAGGCTATCAGCCCTAGGGCCTATACAAGCCTAGCCAAACAATTCCCCAGATATTTCTTCCCACAATATTTACTTCCCTGGGATCCTGTCTAGCAGGGTGACTGACATGATCCCTGGGGTGTATTTCCTATCTCCCATCCAATTGTCAAGGTTCCTTTTGAAGAGGGCAAAGGAGGTGCTCTGCTTGACATGTATGGGCAGTCTATTCCAGAGTATGGGGAGTCTCTGGGTCAGGAACCTATCCCTCCATCATGTTTTGTTCATTGTGATGATAAGGTTTAGATCCCTGGAGTGTGTGGCTATGAGGGATTGGGATTTTTTTAAGTGGAGCATGTCCAACAGCTCAGGGTTTGACATGGCCTTGTATGTTAAGCAGAGATCGCCTCTGAGTAGATGATATTCCACAGAGTATAGCTGGAGTTTTTTTAGATGGTCAGTATAGGGCATCTGGTTTAAGCCTGTGATTCTTTTAGTGAGGTATTTCTACGGCCTTTCCAGCTGTTGCAGATGTCTTGTGGGGTACATACCAAACGGAGCGTTGTACTCTATAATGGGTCTAATGAGGGAGAAGTACAGTGGGACAATGACCTCCTTTTTTCTGGATGAAAAGCCCTTAGTGATGAGGTGTGCCACATGGAAAGTATTTCCTGACTGTTGTGGTGATGTGGTTATCGAAGGTGAGACCACTGTCCACCTGTGTCCCTAAGTCTCTCATCACACTTTCAGTGTTTAGTGTACTGCCACCTATGTGGTAATTCATGGGTACATGGTTTTTCCCAAAGGGGATAACTATACATTTCTTGCCATTAAGCTTGAGTCCATGGCTCTGGCACCAAACATTTGTTTCTGTAAAGCCTTTTATAGAGTATCCACATCATTTGGGGATTCAATAATGGCTCCCAGTTTGCAGCCATCTGCAAACTTTGTTAGCCAGAGTCCCCTAGTGTTGGCCTGTACTTCAGAAAAGTAGATGCCAAATAAGAGCGGTCCCAGGACTGAACCATGAGGTACTCCACTTGTCACTTGTCTGGAGCTGGATTTGGAGTCAGATACTTTTACAGTCTGGGTTCTGTCAGTAAGCCAGTTGGCAACCCATTGAGTGATGTAGGGATTTATGTCCAGCTTAGTAAGTTTGTCTATGATTCCAGAGTGGGGGATGGTGTCAAAGACCTTGGTAAGGTCCAGAAAGGCTGTGTGGACCGCCTTACCCTCATCCACAGCTCTGGAGACTGGTTTGAAGAAGTCAGTCAGGTTCAGGAGACAAGATCGGCCCTTCATGAACCCAAACTGGGTGGGGTCCAGTGTTTGAAGGTTGCCAATGTCTTTGCTTATAAGTTCCATGATAATGCGTTCCATGCCCTTGCAGATCAGGCTCATCAGACTGATGGGACGGTAGTTCCCGGGATCCAAGGTGGATTCCCCTTGTGGAGTGGGATAACTGTAGCTGTGCACCACTCAGTGGTCACAAAGCCTGAAGTGAGGCTATGATTAAACATGACACTTAGATGAGATGCCAGTTCATTTTGTAGTTCATGTAGTACACAGCCGAGGATGTTATCTGGTCCCGTGGATGCTGTATTCTTAGCTTTGGAGAGTACGGTTTCTACCTGTGTGGCCATGATTACCAGAATTTGGCAATCGTTTGGTATTGATATGGGCCCTTTAGGGGGTGAGAGGGGGGTAAAGTTGGCACTAAATCAATCTGCCAGGATATTGGCAATATCCCTGGGATCTATATATTTAATGCCATTCTGTTGTAGCTCAGAGGAGATCTGAGCATTGCCATTTAGATGCCTTGTGGTTGTCTTTAGAATCTTTTGCAATTTTATTTTCGTAACTACCTTTGGAGGATTTTATGAGGGATCTCAGCTTCTTACTGAGGCTGGTAAGGGAGTTTTTTGCATCCTGGGATTTTCCTCTTTTCTGCAACAGTTTCTTCCTTCTGTTGTATAGTTTGTTTATGGCAGGGGACCACCAGATTATCTTCCTTTTTTTGGAGGACAGTGTCTTGGTTCTATTTGGGATGACATGATTCATGCATGAGTGGATGTGCTCGTATAGTAACAGTGTAGGATACAGCAGTTGAACTTTCAGCTCCCATCTGCATGGGTGCCATGAAGTTTGTCACTTCTGACTAAAGTAGCATGATGTTGGCTTTGGAGAATTTTTTTACAGAGGTTTCCTTACTGGGGGGTGGGATGTGGATGTCAAGGGTGATTTGCTTATGGTCAGACCTGACCAATGAGGGGATGACCAATGGTGTGGAGCATCTATCTCCCATGTTGGTAATGACCAGGTCTAGGATATATGAGCCCCTGGTGGGACAATGGATTAGTTGATCCAGGGCATTGGAATTTATGAATTCCAAGAACCGTTGGGAAAAGGTGTTGGTACCCGAGTAGTTTTCCCATTTAATGGCTGGGTAGTTGAAGTCACCCAGTATTAGAGTGTTTGGTTGTATCTTAATATTTTCCAGTATGTTTAGAAAGGTGTAGTGAGAATCTTGGGGCATGGTGGGCGATCTGTAGCAAGCTACAATTTGGATTGCAGTCTTACCTAGTGTTAGTTGCACCTAGATAATTTCAGATGCATTTTGTTGGGCAACTAGCCTGGAGGTGTGAATATCTTTGGTGAATATGGACCTTTAGTGTTTCGGTCTTGGTTTGGTGGCCAAAAAGTGTGGTAAGAGTTGTAGCCTGGTATTGCAGGGATGCTCTCTGGAGTCTTGAACCAGGTCTAAGTTAATGCACAGATATCGATGTTCTCTATTTTTAGGAGTGCCTCGAGAGAGTGCATTTTGAGGTTTAGACTTCTAGCATTGAGTAGCATTACCTTCAGATTTTGCATGCTTGTATCTGTTACGGTGGTGGTTTTGTCCTTTGAACCTTGCCTAAAAAAGGCAGTATAGGGGTGGCAAGAGCTTTAGCCAGTAACCTGAATCCCAGGGGTGACAGTTGCAGACCATCTCTGGAAAAGCACTGTGGTTTGTCAGTCATGTCGTCCCAGGCAGACAGATACTGGATCCCCTTTGAATGGCACCAGAGGTTTAGCCAATTGTTGAAGTCAATCATTTTGTCCTTATACGGTGGTACCTAGACATAGGTAAACAAAGATGAAATAGTAAACTCCCTACTCTTATATGTGACAGGAGATAAGGCTACTCTATAGTTGACTGAGATGAAATTGCTTGAATATCACTAGCACAAAGGGAAAAGGATGACGGGCATAACAATGAATGCTGTTTTCCATAGAAAATCATTGCTGTGTAGTTTCTAAGTATGTGCCGACGACTATTCACTTATTTTGGAAGATCTCTCCCTTTTTTGAGTTGGTGTGACTATGGAGTGGATATATATACATTTGGGGAGTGTGGGAGCCTTGTCTCTCACCTCTGGGGTGCAGTGGACCTGCCCCCTTGCAGAAAAAAAAAACACCAACAACTGAAGTTGTTTTTTTCTCCCATTTGTGTTTTGGGCATTGTTTTGTTCTTTCAGGTCTTTGGCTTTCAGGAAGTTGACATTTCATAGTAGAACTTGTTTACTAAATATACCAGGCCACATTAGGACCTGATCTGAATTTTGGTAATGTAAGAGATAAGCAAAAGAAGCACATTAACTCAAAGAAAATGTGCAGCTTGAAATATTTAAGTCTAGGAGTACTGTACATGAAGGTATATAAACCATACATTAAACCAAAATAAAAGCACTAGCAAAGAACTATGAAACTACTGATATATTACAGTATATTAAAGGAAAGAAAAACATAGGTAAATCAGCAATCAGCTCTGGAAGTGTAAAGAGGCAGGCAATGCCAGAAGCACCTATAACACTAAAAGCACTACACTATTTGATTTTCTAAGTTCACTAGAAATGTTAGAAATGCAAGCAAGAAAACTAGAATGATACAAAACAAAAGATATTAACAAAATAACATCAAGCATATGTGTGTGGATGCAGATGATAAAAGAGGATATGACAGATCAATCAATATGAACTGTGGGGAACATTATTTATGCAGACAGCAGTATCCAGAAATGCAAACACAGGTGTGAAGTGTAAAAGAATGAACAACTTTGCAAGAGAATGAAACAAGTTCAAACTTCAAGAATCAAGTTAGACAATAATGCAAAGATGAGTACGATGGTTGAGGAAATAGTATGAAAGGTCATATGCAGACACTGTGTGTCAAAGGACAGTCACAATGTAATATAAAACAGTGACTGTATAAAAAATAAATGAACCTAAAGTTAAACAGACATAGAAGTAATATTAAATCTAATGAGTATTCAAATGAAAATTGCTTTGACCTAGTAGCTTTTTATGACATGCTGACTGACAAATGATATTTATAAAAAGCTAAACCAAAAACCAGTTACAGAGACTGCATGCCAGAACAAGTGTACATACTTCAGTAATCTCACCTTAGAAAGGATATCTAGTAAAGAATCTGGGTCAAATCTCTTATGCAAAACCCAGTCATATAAACAATTAAAACTACTGGAAAGTCCATTAAATAAATACAGTATTTATTTATTGATTGATTTATTATTTATTTATTTGCTTTAGTTTACTATGGAGGCTTGGGGAGAAAAACTCCAAGAAATAGTAGGTGTACAATATAACAAGGTTTAAACAAGATCTAATGAAAGGTGTAAAATAGTAAAATTCATTAAAATTAAATCAAGGGGAAATATGACACAAAATGTAAATTGTAGCAAGCTGTAAAAGTGACATTGGTGCACATTAGAGAGTATCACTGAAGCAGGAAATTGAGTAAATATCACTATACAGTAGACAGTATCAACAGTTTATCAACAGTTTGTGAGCTAAAGTAATGCAACGTGCATCTAAATTTGTATTGCTATGTAAGCTGATAAAAAGAACAAAAGTAGTTAAATGGGCTGCATAAAATAAATTCACTTCAGTAAGACAGAAAAAGCCAGTTGGAAAGAAATGGTGTAGTTAGTAAGAAGAGGAAATTTTGTGTATTTGAGTATTTTTATCCTAGATATTCAGAGCATTTGTAAACAATATAAAGTTTAAAACTGGTCTTGAAACCAAGGAGGTTGTTTATGCATCTGACGAATGTCTTTCTATGCTTTATCTTTGCTTATTGGGTATAACTTGTATTTGTGTGAGTTGCTAGATTTTTGGGATTCTGTTAGGTGTCAGTCCCTTGACTGAAGGTTATTTTTGTATTGGTACAATTTTATTGTATTGCTGATGGCTGGGGTGTTTGAGGGATGGTGTACCATTTTATGTGTCATTATGGGCTGCATATAGATTATCTAGTGTGGACTGCAGTCTGTAAGAGTGAATGCTCAGAAGAGTGAGCTCTCTTTTTCCATTTTTTTCAGCCTGCAGGCTGCTTTATGCATGTGAGATTATGGTACAGTAGGGCCTATGAATTTGCCTTCTCCCTGCTGTTGTGCAGTCTTGGAGTTGACATATATAATTATCAGAGTCTATTATGGGCACTGGGAGGATGTTGCCCTACTGCAAAAAAAATGGGCAACCTTTTTTTAATTCTTTTAGATTTGTCTAAAAAGATTGCTCTTTTTTGTAGTTTTGTAGTCACTATTTGGAGAGTTCAGTGTCTGCTGATAGAATTGTGGTGTGCTTGTACTAGCTAGTCCAACTTCTACAGGGGGAATGCAGTGATGCATTCAGTTTGTAAGAATGGATGCAAATTTGCTTACAGCATTGCTCAAGCTTGGTCATTAGTTTAGTTTGAAGATTAGTGAAAGTTGTAGAGTCATACAGCAGGCTCGGAAGTTAAAGGGATGTTGTAGTTATCCTCCTGTTGTTCTCAGTGAGATATGTCTTGGCCTTGTAAATGATCCCTTATTTGATGTGTTTTTTTGGCAACAACATTGATGAGCTGGTCAGATTTAATTTGGTCAACTATGGTAACACCCGGTAAATTGATATGAGTTACTTGTTCAGTTTTGATGCTACTAGATAAGACTCTATTTAATGTATTGCTAGTTGGAGGGAAGTTACTGGAGGTAAGTGTGATTAATGATTCAAAAGTAGTTAGGATCTTTCTAGCCAAGTATCAGTACTGCAGAAGCTGTGTTTGATTGGCTGACATTAAGACAACATTGGCCTTGAGCAAGAATGATTTCAGTAATCGGTATATTGCATGATTGTCATGCATTTGGCTGCCTTGTGCATGTTATTCAAGTTATTTTAAATTACTGTTTTCATTGTAATAGTTGCATTACATAGAGAAAGAAAGATACATGTTTTAATTTATTGATCTGGTTTTTAACTTTATTTTAAGAGTATATATCTTTTTTTTAGCTAAGGTTTTTAAGCTCATATCAGTAATTCCAGTACATCGTTACACTGCAGTTTTGCTGTTTAAGTGGTCTAACTGTTGTTGTTAAACCCTAGTTGTATTCTTATGCACTGAGTGTATGTCAGGCTAGTTCAGGACATGTCTTTGCATTAAGGCAGCACCAGGCCAGTCACCTCATAGCTAAGGTTATAATTGGTTTCCCTGAAACTCTTAGTGTTGTAGTTGTTTCTTAAACCCAGTGCATCTGCTGCTGCCCGCCCCTTATGATTAGCAGGAATGGAAGGAATAAAAATGGCATAGAAAAGTGGTAGGGAAAATTAGTTTACATACTGAGTTCAGAGACTGTAATTCTAAATTATTTGCATATTACTTTTGAAATAAATATTTTTCACAAAAGAAAAAAATCATGTAGTCAGAGAGATTGAGTTTGGCTTGAAGGAAGAGAAGAGACTGCAAATATTTAGAAAGATGGCATCATGGAATTAGAGAGGTGATCTTAAACCAAGAGTAATGAAGTCAGTGGGTAGAAGAGGTCAGTGCAGTAATCTGAAATGGGGTGATAATGTGTGAGTTTCACACTGATTACAATCAGGTAACAGATTCAAAATGATGGGTAGAGAACTGAAGAGAGATGCAGGGTTATACACGTGAACGACATTTAGATAATGAAGTAGAGTAGTGCAAATGACTAGAGGAGGACTTGGGAGGCATAGTTAATATAATTTTGCAGACACAGAACATGCCTTTACATCTCTGTTCATAAGCATCAGAAGACTTTGAGACAACAAGTATTTATTGTCACTGAATGAATGGATCTTAAAAACAGCTAGTAGCCTTAAACTTAAGGCCTTAGACACCGTTATGCTTGTTTTCAACATGTCCAAGACTGATGTTCTAAATGTTTAAAAGCTGTGTCTTCAAAATGCTGTTTCTTGTAGGACTTTGCTATGCAGAATGAGTGTGCACGGTAACCAGAGGTTGCATAGAAACAACTGCGCAATGTGCACATTTTTAAAAAAGCTTGAGGTAAGCAGTTCTGCCATCATAACTGGGCAAAGTGTACATTCTTTTTTCAAGACAAATGAGTATTGCTTTGGACAAGGCATTCTGAAATAGGTTTTTGCTGTTGTCTTTAAGTGTGCTTTGAAGGACTATGCAGCATCAGTTCAGCTGGTACTGGACATTTACAGAAGGCAAATATAGTTTTGTATCTGAGGACAAAAAAAAAAAAAAAAACAGTAAGATTGTACTTTTTCCCATGTTGCGATAAACTGATTAGCATATTATTGACAGAGGGCTTCATTATGTAACATTGGACTCTACGATTGGGCATATATGTGAGTGGGATTGATCGTTAGCATTTGTAATCACCCTAAGAATGGTGGGCGGATACCATGTTATAGAGCTGTTTACATTTTTATCATTACCTATTGCTGCTTGCCAGTCACCAGCCCTCCTCCAGTCATTCGGCCCATTCATTCTCCTTTGAAGTGAGAACTGCTCATGGATGGCCATTGTGGTTTTGGGTACTTTAGCTGTGACCCATCCTCTAGTGGCTGATGTGCATACTTACAGATGCAAGGACATGTAGCATCATAATTTGTGGGTGTGCACATTACCATATAAATCCTATTAAAGGTGCCTTATGAGAGCTGTTTGGCAAAGCCAAGTACATGTTCCCAACCTGTACATATACTGTGTACATTTCTTTCTGGTAAGTGCCTGCATTTTAGCAGGATGGCGCACCTCCCTCTGCAAAGGATGGGTGAGCTGATGTTGATCACTTACATCTACTTTTCCCACCCAATTGTTCTGAAGCACGAGGAGCTGTTTGATGTTAGGTTATCTGGGCTGTAATCAAGGCTTAATTACGCTGCTTCATGGGGCAGGGTATATGCTGCATTTATTCTACTTAGTTTTTACTAAATGTATTAGATAAGGAATAGAACAGCAATGAAGCTCCCAGAAATTTAGGGTTTGTATGCACCAGTGTATTTAGTCATCCTTGTCAGACTGTGATTGGAACTGGGACGATAGAAGACTATATCATTTTGTAAAACTAAGTACAAGTCCCTCCTGCCAGAAAGTCAGCTTCTGAGTTTCGCAGTTTTTAGTACATTTGTGTCACATAAGACAAACTATCTCAAGCATGGCGTACCTCCTTACAAATGTCAATAGTCAAACTTTTTGGCAGGCAGAGACTTGTGAGGTACTATTAAGGTGTTTGGCAGCTGATATTGACCTGATCACTGTGGGAAGAAAAGTGTAGGTAGCAATTACAGACTTTAGCATAGCTTTAAAGGCACAGAGCAGACCTTGGTTTGACTTGCAACACCCACAAGATTTACTTCCTTTTGCATAGAATTTAGTTATTAAACTGTGGACTCTATTGGTTTATGTAAGTAACTTCATGCATACACTCAAGAGTGTTGCTGTTGATGGGTTACGCAGAAGCAAACATTTGCAGTAGAAGAAGGTGTAATTTACTTGTCTGAATTTTTAGGAGACTGTAGCATAAATTTTAATGTCTGGATTCATGAACAGCTATACTATGTGTACACTAAGTGTACACCCTTCTGAGTGAATGGACAACAGAAACATACCTCCCATCTTCTTCCTCCTAATTTTAGTTTTCCTTCTGGTTTTCTTGCAGCCTTAAATATCAAAGAGATTCATAAAGGTTACCACAAAGTGTAGACATAGTCTACACTTAGTATAATCTTTCTGAGTGAATAGACAGCACAAAAAAATGTGGTAGGGATGTTCTTGATTGCAGATAGTGTACACTTATGGCTAGAATGCACACTTCTCAACCTCTTGGTGCAAGAAATCTGGGCAAAGACTTAAATAATACAGGGACAAAGGACATAAAATAGGCACAATTTTTTAAATATTCATTTTATACATTTTAAACATTGATAGAATAACAGGTTTTCTGTTAGCATGCATTTTCCTGAATGGTATAAAGTCTGGAATTCAAATGTCTGACATTAGTTTTCTGACTTCAATCCTCAATAATTTGCCATAAAAATCAAAAATGTTATGAGGGCCAGGCTAAATGCATGAGGCAAAAATTGGGACATTCATCAAAAATGCAAACAGTTGAGAGGTATGATTTAAGGCCAGTAGGGCTCGTCCTATTAGGATTGACATAATGTACTATATGCTCTTCTTGGGAGGCTTAATGAGAGCATAATAAGGTAAGTTAAAGGGATTTAGACTTAGTTGGCATGTATTGTGAGGTAGAAACTGAATGTGGTGCTGCAGTAGGTCATGTGATATTATTAGGCAACAGCAATACTGGTTTTAAGTTTAATTGGGTTATTGAAGGGTTAAGTGATCAAGGTGGGTGTTTGATGTAGAGGAAACAGTATATGGGTTTAAACAATGGAAGTTACAACCAAAATGGACAGCTTATTTTTCAGGCATGCTTTATTTATGTTTTGTAGACTGACTATTTAGTTTTATGAGAGCAGTTTAGCCATAGATTCAGAGATTTGACATGCAAGTTTCTGCCTTTTTATTGACCTCATCAGTGCAGCATAAGAGGATAGCCAAAATATATCAGAGTTATTCCCATTAGATGTGATATATAATTATTGACCATGGCATGGGTAAGACCAGTCTATAACCAGATGGGATGGGTTATTGTGAGCACAAAAAGGGAAATTGTCTAGGCTTAAAATGGCCTGCAAGGGCAGCAAGCCTAGTTCTTGCCTATGAACCTATGAATATATTAAGTAAAGGGTGGTCCTAGTGCTGCCCCATGTGGCACTCTTGTTTGTACTCCCAGGTGAGTAGAGTAGGAGCTCTGCTTTTTGACAGATTGTGTAATGCTGTTGAAGTAACTGGAAAACCATTCAGTGGTAGAGTGCTACATTGTCCTAGTTTGTCAGGGATGGGCAGGTGGCCTAATGGTTAAGGTGTTTGCCTTACAAACACAATGTGCAGGGTTTGAGTCTCACAAGGGATAATTGGCTAGGCTTAAAATGGCTCGCAAGGGCAGTTAGCTTAGTACTAACCTATGAACCTATTTCTGAGGAGAAGGGAATGTCTGAAGGCACTGAGAATCAAAAAGTAACAGATGAAGTTTTATGTAGACCTCCGTAATACTTATTGCTCAGCACGTGGAATACATGTTTCACCTTAACAAGAATGAAGAATGGATTTGGAGAAGCTAGAAAAGATGGCTGCCTTTGAAAGTGTATCTGGACTTACTTCTTGGGTCTCGTCCATAGTTAAACCTCACAACCCTGTTCTAAACCCTAAAGACAGTATAATCCAGATGGGCTTTTATATAATTACTGACATCAATGTAATCAAATCTGTATATGCGTTATGGATAAGGCTCCATTTCCTCAAAGACAGAAACAGGAGTCCCATGAAATATGTTTATCATTTTTATTTCATACCACTACCAAGATTAGACAGTAATGTATTCTTATGGGTTTCTTATCTAAAATAACATCATATTTTGTACTTAAAATGGTATCAGTTGCAACGATACAATGGAAAGTAATTTATCTTTTACTTTATCTGTTGAGAGTTTAAATTAAAAAAAGGCATTATACAGATAGCATATAACAATGAAAACAATTACTAAAACAGTGATGACAGAACAATAAACAGATGAAGTACGTACAATAAAAAAAATCTTACATGAATTTTATCATACTGATAGCACTATTACAACAAAAAATTCCTAATGATTCCAAGAAGCTGTAACATATCAAGAATACTTTTAGCATAATCCAAGCATCTACTAAGTAATAGCCTAGTTTGAAATTAGTATCATGTCAGTACGTCTGTATGCTATAGCAGATAAGAAATAACATATTCTTGCAAGCAAACAATGGAATCTGAATTAGATTAAGTACTTCCCTATAATTTTTTATTTGGATACAAGAATTAGAAAAAAAAATTTCTCCACGGTGTCGTCTTATTGGATACATTTTTTCTTAGGACTAGGTAATAATTTGAAAGCTTTTAAAATTAATTGCCATGTTGCTAAAGCTGTCCCATGGCACTGCTTTCATGTTCATGCATTTTTTTTGTGATATACTACTTTATTAACATAAACATTAATATCAGTGTGCTTATATTATCTGCTTCAATATTTGTTAGAGGGATATGTAGAGCTGGAAATTTTCATTTGATGGTGTTATCTGAAATACCTGTTGCACTTATTTTCTGCTGCAGTTTCTGAGCTGCAGCTCCGTGCAATAGTCTCATGGTCTTCACAAATGTAGTAATGTGTGGCATTTTACACATTTTATTTGGAATGATGCACACACACACACACACACACACACACACACACACACACACACACACACACACACACACACACACACTCACTGCTACATCTGCTAAGATCTTGAGTTGATTTCACAGAATTGCAGTTCAGAAGTACGTATTTAAAAATGATGCCTGATTGTGAATATTGCAACTTGTTATTTCTACATGTTCATTTCTCTCAACTTGACATATACCTGCATTACACTGACACTATGTAACTTACAGATGCAAAGATGGCCTTATGCAGCAATATTGAGATTGTCTAGACTATGTGCTGTGAAAGGCAACAACATGCAGCCAGACCCAGTTTCATTACAAGGGTTGCAGTTAAGTTCAATGTCAAACAGATGTGTCAGAAACCTTTGGGTGCTGCTGTAGTGAAGATTACAGAGTGAAATTTGGACTATAGGCTGGAAAGCATGCCAACTGTCAGTAGGGAGCAGGTCCTCACTGCTCTCTCTAAGGCCAAGAACATTGCTTCGAATGGACCTGATAACATCCTAAGATGCCTCCTAAATAGCATGAAGCATGATTTGTCAGGCCTGCTAGAATCTCTGTTTAACCTTAGACTCCAGACAGGCTTTGTGCCAAATGACTAGAGGATTGCAGTGATTATTCCTCTATAAAAGGGGGAACCTTCCATGGACCCAGGGAAGTACATACCCATAAGTCTAACTAGTCTCATATGCAAAGCCATGAAAAGAATTGTCCTGGATCTGATAAACAATGATATAGGAAAACTACAGACACTGGAACCTAATCAGTTTGGTTTTGTCATAGGCAGGTCATTCCTACTTAACCTAGTGGACTTCCTTAAGAAGATCATTAAAACTATGGATGAGGGCAAAACAGTATGCACTGCCTACCTCAACCTATCCAAGGTGTTCGATATTGTTCTTCTTTCAGGCATTGTAGATAAACTTAAAAAAATTAGACATGAATCCATATGTCACCCAGTGGATAGGTGTTTGGCTCACTGATAGGATGTGAAATGTCAGGATAGTGGTATCTGCTTCTCTGAAGCCAAGGCAGTCATCAAGTGTATCTGACTGACAAAGCATATAGATGACTCCAAAGTAAGTATGAAAACTGAATTCCGCTAAAGACACAGATACCTTCCAAGAGGGCCTGACATAGGCAAACAACTGGTGCCATGGACTAAAACTCAATGTGAAAAAATGCACAATACTACCCTTTGGAAAGACATTCACCTCTGGAAATTACCACATTGATAATACACCCCTAAAAGTAGAATAAATGGTTAGGGAACTTGGAAAGCACAATGGCAGCAACCTGACCTCTGACCACCGCATGTCTGGTGTGGTGAGAAAATTGTTCTACATTGCATAATTTATAAGTAATAGCATGGTATCTAGGTCCAAGGTGGTTATTGTTTCACTGTATTTGTCTGTCATTAGACCAGTCATTGAGTACAACACCCCCTGACCAGGCACTTGAAACAGGTTGAGAGACCACAGAAGTTACTCAAAAAAAGAATACAGGGAATAATCAATAAGTCCTATGCAAACCATCTCAAAGCCCCACCATTGTATTAAGTCTCTTCAGGACTGTTGCATGGTGATCAATGCCTAGGCTGCAAAGCATCCTCTAATCACAGACTGATGGATATGGTGGACATCTGTGAAAGAAATAGCATCAGAAATACCACTTCTATGGACCTAAACCTAATCTGTGACATAAACAGAATATGTTTATGAATACATTTATGTTTAAATGGGCGGCACAGTGGTGCAGCGGTTAACGTTATCGCCTCACAGCAAGAGGTTCTCTGGTTCGATTCTCGGCTGGGGTGCCTTCTGTGTGGAGTTTGCATGTTCTCCCTGTGTTCGCGTGGGTTTCCTCTGGGTACTCGGGTTTCCTCCCACATTCCAAGACATGCATCTGGAGCATTTCTCCCCGGGCCTCCGCTGAAAACAGGCTCAGTGGAACCTAGTCGGACTTTCCCGGTCAACAAATGTTAAATAAATAAAAACAAATAAATAAATAAATAAAATGTTGGAGGGACAGGTATATGTCTCAAAGATTACTTCTTCTCTGGAACAAGCTTCCCATCCACATGAAGCAAAGCTCATTCCTAAACCTATTCAAATATAACTTGGGCCAATGGATGGGAAATCACAAATTTACCCCTGGTTTGACACATATGTCCCCAATGGACAGGTGCAGCCTGTTAATGCTTGATGTGCTCAAGCTTATATCACAATTGTAAAATTCATTGGGGTATCAACATGTCAGTAATATTTTGTTAAATTTGTGGTAAATATACCTCTCAACCTCTTACAGCAATAAATCTGGACAAAGCCTAAAATAACAGGGGACATGGGCCCAAAAATAGGGGCAAATTTTAATTATTGTGATTATAAACTTAGAATGTTGCTAGAATAACAGGTTTGTGTTAAAATGCATTTTCTGGAAATATAATGTGTGAAGGTAAAAAAAAAGAGGTGAGGAAAATAAAATAAAGAGCTTTATACTTCAATGAAATCAGTAGATTCTAAGTGGGTTCATCCATTTATCCGTCCATCCATCCATCCATCCATCCATCCATCCATCCATCCATCCATCCATCCATAACTTCTTTTCCCATTTTTTGCACATAGGTTTGGGATGTCACTTCAACAGTGACAATCATCTAGAGCATTAACTGTAAGGCAGACAGCTTGCAGAGGTACAAGCCAGTATATGTTCACAGAAAGGCAAAATGAGTGATGATATTTGTGAAAGTTTTCATGAAGATGTAGGATCAGAAATAGTGTCAAGATTCTAGAACACTCTATGAAATGAAGGACAAATAAGCTATTTAAGGCAAACCAGACATATTTTATCTTCCATCAAAATCTCTTTTTCAAGTACTTTCAACACTGGGACATACAGCAGTGCAATAAAGTGCTTAACTTCAAGAATAATATAATTGTTACTGGGGAATTTCCTGCCTAGTACTGTACACTTGTAGAGTTTGATCTGTGGTAGGGAATAGTATTCATGGAACTAATTAGATTAAACAGTAGAGAAGCAGAGTCAGGTTTAAAGATTTGCTCACCATAGGCAGATGCGAACATTAAATATACAATTGTCTCTGTCTTTAGCTCCTTGGAGATATGCATGTTTTATTGAGATATCGCATACTATTTTATTACCATAAGTAATAATATAAAGGGACAGACTTATGAAAACAAGTAAATATTAGATATGACAAGCTGCATAGAAAATATCAGTTTTAATTTGTTTTCATTCTGAAAGCTCAGCAAAAGAACATTACATGATTTTAAAAGCACTTATAAATGCACGTGGAATACTTTGGATGCATACATTATGTTGTCAACTGAGGAACTGAAAAGACACAGACATTGGCATGGCTTAAAGAATACAGGTTTACCTGTTTCATAGGTGCAGTAACAGTACATAAGACTGCAGTGCTGACACTTTGAATTCAGGCTCCACTGGTGCAGTAACAGTGCATCAAACTTCGTTGCTGACACTTTGAGTTCAGGCTCCATTGGTGCAGAAACAGTGCATCAGACTGCAGTGCTGACACTGAGTTCAGACTCCATTGTTGCAGTAACAGTGCATCCAGACTGCAGTGCTGACACTTTTTGTTCAGGTTCTATGGGTGCAGTAACAGTGCATCAGACTGCAGTGCTAACACTTTGAGTTCAGGCTCCACTGGTGCAGTAGCAGTGCATCAGACTGCAGTGCTGACACTTTGAGTTCAGGCTCCATTGTGCAGTAACAGCGCACCAGACTGCAGTGCTGACACTTTGAGTTCAGGCTGTGATCCCAGTGCTGTAGGGTGTTACTGGAAGAGATGACTTGACAGGCAGTGGCTTCCTCTCCTCTCTTTGGGAGACAGTATGAGATTCCATGGAACAGAATCATTTAAGGTGGAGACCAGTGTATAACCCTGGGTCAGAAAAACAGTGAGGTAGGGCTTCTATGCAAAACTGAATCAAGAGTCAGCACAGCTACATCAGGCTGGTGCTGCATAAAGTATGCCTACATCCATTTGCTGTATTTTCATTCAACACTCAAATATCTCACTAGATAAATGTGTATTTTATGATTGCACACTGAACTGTATAAATTATGTAGCAGATTTTTTTTTATTTTGTATTAAATGGGCCAGTTTTGCTCATGATACTGTCTTTTTATGGTGGCTGGATAACATATTATAGTACTTGAACCCTTAAATGTATATGAATTATTTCTGATCAGGATATAACAGAAAACTTAGACAAATTCCTGATTGGCTATTTTGCACATAAACCAAGAAGATATCCCCACAAAGTTAAAGACCATTGACTGCCTGTTCTACCCACCACCAAACCGCTCAATTTTCCAGATTTTCATAGAATGTGTTGATTTCTGCCTCTTAATTTTTTGTTCTTTTCCTCATAAAATATATGTTTTTTTTTCTAGAAAATCTTTCCAGGCTTTATCAGTGATATAAAATTATTAACTCCCCTTGTAATCAACCAAAAATAAAGCAAAAAAAAAGAAAAGAAAAAAAGAACAACAATAGCAGCAAAATTAATCTAGCAGTGTGTTATTCTTGAAAAATAGCAATATGCAGAGACATTAACCCTAACCCACGTCCTAAGAACCACCCCAGCTCTTCAACTTCACGTCCTCAGCCTATCCCTTCAGTATCCAAACAACTGTAGTTTGCTTGTTGCATCTGCAGTAATGGTACAGAACTACAAGCTTGGATCTCATGAAACACACTGGATATTCCAGTAATCACCAAAACCTTGATAAAGCCTTTCATAAAGGACTCAGAAATATTACCTCCAGTCTACACTGTCATCAGGGCAGACCGATCTCTGAAAAAGAAAGAAGTGGTATGAAGTACCCTGACTTTTATAAATTGCACAATGCACAACTACTTATTTGTCATTCAAAGCTGAATAACCATGAGCATCTCTGTATTAATGCTCTGTACATCCTCCCCCCAAGGGAATAATATGTCCATAATGGAACATACCCTCTACTGGATATCTAACACTACATCTAATGAAAAAAATTAGGAGATGTTATACTGATTGGCAAAATTTCACTTCAAACTTTCCAGTCTCTAGTATTAATCTAAATGGCCTTGTACAACTTATCCCCCCCACACACACATTACAAGAAAATGAAGAATATTGAGCCATATTTGACAAGATAATAATTTCTGACCCAAGCAAATATGTATCCTCAGGAATCCTTTCTGATTCCCTTAGTGATTGCCTTCCAACATACAATAATATACGTTATCACCCATCAGTCCAAACAGGGACAATACAAAATCACCTGCAATATTTCAAAATTCAACCTTGATACCTTTATAAATAAATTAATATTCTTTAACTGGTCTATTCTAAAAAACTATACTGTTGGATAAGACAGTCCACAAATTTAATTGAGTACCCTTATTAGCTCTGCACCTTCTAGAAGAAAGAGAGTAAAGTCCAATTATGCTTCATGGCTTTCTAACAATACCATAATTATCATGCATAACAGGGACAAAGCTTGCAAAGGATGACAAAAACTTAGATTATTACAAAGGTATATAACTACATAACCTCAAAAAAAAAAAAAAACAATCAACTCAGACAAGAAACAATGCTTCAATGACCTAAGAAGCAACCATAGATACCGTTTTAAAAAATTCTGGCCCTCCATCAAAGAAATACTACATCCAGATTCAAACAACATTTGTAATCCTTTCCCCAATAGCTCTCTGCTACAAATTAGTAACCAGTTCAATTACTGCTTTCTAGAAAGCATAACTGCCCTCACTAAGGATCCTTCTCCTTTTACCTCCAACCTCTTATTATCAAACCAATACATCTACCTTTAGCTGAAAATCTGTCCCTACTTCCTACATAAAACAATTATTAAATAAAATCAAACCACATTCATGTTCTGCTAACATCACAGGTAAATGCCTTAATGATAGTCACTGATTCCATAGCCCACCCAATCTCAATCCTAATAAACAAATCTATCCAAGTAATCTATGTTCCTATCCTCTGGAAAAAATCCTAGATTGTCCCACTGCACAAAGGTGGCATCTCAACAGAAATATCCAACTTTAGGCCCATTGCTATTCGATCTCCTCTTGTAAAAATATTGGAAAAATGTATTCACAACCAACTACTCCAATATCTCTTGCAAGAACAACTTCTAATCCCTAAACAACATGGCTTGCAACCAGCTCATAGCACAACCACTGTTTTATCAACCTCCATGGATACTATTAATAAAACCAGGGATAATGGCAATCCTGATTCCTCCTTATTCTTTGACTTGTCTAACGCTTCAACACAGTTTTCTATAAAAAAAATATTCCTGCTGCAAGTGTCTTCTATTGAATTCCCTCCAGTGATTTAACAATGATTTGTCTGATCAGCATCAGTCTGTTAAATGAAATTTTACCCTCTCTCCTTACCTACTTGTCAACATTGGTGCTCCACAAGGTCCTATTCCCTCTCCTTTTTATAGGATCATAGGATCATAGGAAGTTACTAGGTTATTGGCCTTGAGGCCCTTAAAAGTCTAGCCAAGAGTTTAGCCCATGTTTAAACAAGTCAGAACCCAAAACCCCTGTCCAGCAGGGACACAGGTGGAATCCCAGGGGTGTATTTTCTCTTTCCCATCCAGTTATCCAGGTTGCGCTTAAAAAGGGATAATGAGGTACTCTGCTTGATGTGGAGAGGGAGGCTATTCCACAGATGGAGGAATCTCTGGGACACAAATCTGGCCTGCCAAACAAGTCCTGTTGATGTCACAGACCAGGTTGAGGTCACACATGTGGGTTACTCGAGTTAAGCTTGTCTTGTGGATATGCAGCAGTCCTATCAAGGCAGGGTCTGAGATTGCTTTGTATGCCAGACAATGGTCACCTCTGACAAGTTTTATGAAACTGAGTAGAAGGACAGAGCTTTTAGCCTATCTGTGTAGGGTGGATGTTTGAGGCACTGGATTCTCTTGGTGAGTAACCTCTGTGGTCTCTCCAGCTTTGTGAGGTACATGCCGAAGGGGGCATTGTACTCAATAATTGGCCTTATAAGGGAAGAATACAGGGATGTTATGACCTCCTTTTTCCTGGATGAGATACCCATACTTATGATATGGGCCATGTAGAAAGCTTTCTGTACAACAGAAGTAATATGATGGTCAAAAGTCAGGTTACTATTAACTTGGGTGCCCAAATCCCTCATGACTGATTGCATTCTTAGGACATTGTTATTAATGTGATAATATGTGGGGACATCATTCTCCCCAAAATGGATGATGATGCATTCAGCTTGAGGCCATGTTTCTGGAACCTCATTTGTTTGGGTGGAACCCTGTTGGAGTATGTCCACATCACTTGGGGAATTGATGACCATGCCCACCTTGCAGTCATCTGGAAACATGGTCAGCCAAAGTCCACTAGTTTTGGCCTGCACCTCAGAGAAGTATATCCCAAATAACAGAGACCCTAAGACCGATCCCTGGGGTATGCTCCTTGCTACGGTCTACTGCTTGAGGTGGCTTCTCCTATTTTGATTAGGTGGGTTCTATCAGTGAGCCAGGTTGCTACCCATCTGGTAACATATGGATTGATGCCTAGTTGATAGAGTTTATCCATTATGCTCGAGTGGGAAATAGTGTCGAAGGCTTTGGTGAGGTCAACGTAGGCAGTGTGCACTGTCTTCCCCTCGTCCATGGCTTTGGTGACTGTTTCAAAGAAGTCAACCAGATTTAACAGACATAACCTCTTCTTGAAAAAGCCAAACTGTGTGGGGCAATTGTTTTGAGGTTGCCAGTGTCCCTGTTAATGAGGTCCATGATAATCCATTCCATAGCCTTACAGATCAGGCTGGTTAGGCTGATTGGTCTATAATTTCCCAGATCAGTGGACGCTCCACCTTTGTGTAAAGGGATGACAGTGGCTGTTCTCCACTCAGCTGGGACAAAGCCGGCACTCAGACTTTTTTTTAAATAGGGTGCCTAATAGTGCTACAAGTTCATGCTGAGTTCATGTAGGATGCGGTGCAACCTAGGATGTTATCTGGTCCCATGGAGGCTGTATTTTTTTGCCTTTGAGGGGGCAGTGATGACCTCTTCCCTAAAGATAAGGGGAGGGGGGTAGGTACTGGGGATATCCTGATCTACTGATGGGGGACAGAGGGGTGAAGTTTTTGCTGACTCTATCATCCAGTTGGTTTGCTATATCTACAGCATTTGTGTATGTGGTGTCCTTGACCACCAGTTCTGAACAGATCTGGGTGCTTCCTTTGAGATTGGGGACATATGTGAAGAAGGCCTTATGATTGTCTCTAGTAGATGTGGTCAATTTGGACTCGAAGTTGGCTTTAGAGAAGTTCCTCTTATTTGCTTGTTCAGACTAAGGACAGATTGCTTCCAATTAGGAACCAGCTCCTTCTTGGTCCTGGACAGTAATTTCTTTCTTTTATTGTATAGTTTAATTATTGCAGATGTCCACCAGACAGGTTTACTCTTCCATGTGGAGGATGGCTTTGTCCTATCAGGTATTCCTGATCCCATGATTCTATATAAATGCTCGTATAGTACTTTGGTGTAGATTTGGACATTGGTGCCAGTTTTTACAGAGGGGGAGGGGGCTGTGAAGCTGTTTATACCATCCCTCGGGAGGTTGTAATCAGCTTTGGAGAAATTTTTTTGTTTGACCCCAGCTAGAGGAGAGTCAAGGGAGATGGTGACTTTGAAAGTGACTGCTTTATGGTCGGATCTTACCAGGGAGGATGATACTGTAGGGGTGCTGCAATGGTTACTCATGTTGGTTAACACCAAATCCGAGATATTGTCACTTCTTGTGGAGGTATTGACTAGCTGTTCCAAGGCATTTGCATTGATAAAATTGTGGAATCTCTGGGCATTTGTGTTCTGGCATGAGTAGTTTTTCCAGTTTATGTAGCTAGCTATGATTTGAATAACTGTCTTGTCAATGGTTACCTACACCTGGAGTGTCTCCTGTGCAACATGTTTGACCTGCCTGGAGGTGTGTGTGTCTTTAATATATATTGAAACTTCACCTCCTTTGGCTTTCCTGCCCACAGTTTGGGATCTGAATGTATGATAGGATGAGTAACCAGGTAAGGCTGGGGTACTCTCCACAGCTTTGAACCAGGTCTCTGTGACTGCACAAATGTCAACATCTTCCTGGGTTAAGAATGCTTGTAATGACTGCAGTTTCATGTTTAGACTCCTAGTGTTCAGCAGCATGACCTATAATTTGCATTTTGTTGTAATTTCTTTGTAGGTACTATCGACCTCATGACTTTTCCTAAAAAAGGCACTATGTAAGAGACAATGGCTTTTGCCAGAAGCCTGAAGCACAAGTGAGATAGATGTAGGCCACCCCTAGCAAAGCCTCGCGGTCTGTTGATCATATTGTCCCAGGCTGTCAGGTACTGGATCCCCCTGGAATGATCCATAAAACTATGCCAATTGTTAAAGCCAATCATTTTATGTTTGTATTGAGACATCATTCTGGGTGATGGCAGAATGCTGCTTAAGGATAGGGACATACTTGCTTGGGACACATATTCAGCGAGCTCAATCATGTCTCTCTTCATATAGTACAGGGAGGTATGTCTCAAGTCGTTCACGCCAACATGGACTATGACAGAGTCATAACAGTACCTGTTGTTGAGAGACATGAGTGTGTGTGTGTGATATGGCAGATTCTGGCACCTGATAAACAACTAACCGTGACTTTCTCCTTATCCAGCCAGGTGAGAGGCACATCTGTGTGTCTCACAATGAAGTCTCCTATGACTAATATGTTGGGTTTATGGTTAGGCCTTAGTGGTTGTGAGACACATGTGTGGACTATGTGTGATATGTGGTGTGGAGGGTTGTGGTGTTTGCATGTGTTTTTGCTTCTGAGGTCTCCTTTGGGTTTGTTTTTGTTGAGAACCTCTG
Organism: Protopterus annectens; assembly: GCF_019279795.1. Taxonomy (NCBI): domain Eukaryota; kingdom Metazoa; phylum Chordata; order Ceratodontiformes; family Protopteridae; genus Protopterus; species Protopterus annectens. Next base: position 304,179,015 of record NC_056736.1, on the reverse strand, counting down.
CATATGTGAGTTTGTGTTGTGTAGTTGTTTGTAGTGTTTGAGGTGTAGTGATTGTGTTGACAACCTTCTCAGTGCCAGAGCATAGACTCTAGGTTCTTAATGTAATTGCATCTTTCACAAATTGTGTCTGTAGGTGGTAATAGTAGATTGTTGTCCATGTACATGAGGCATTTGCTACACTGTCTCAGGAATCGTAGAAAATTGCCCATCCATATTTGTCAGAATCTGAGGGAGAGAGACCAGGGAGAGCTAAGTGGTAGGTCTAAAGCCCAAATGCTTAAACCAAAACTAAGAGGCTTAGAATAACACTTAAAATTTCAACAGACTAAAAACAAGCAGTAATAAATGCAGCAGAGAAGATGCAATTGAACACTTTAGAGAACAAGCAGCAGAAAAAGCAGGATGAAGTAATAGAGTAGGAGGAAACACAAATACTGTAAAATCAGCTGAATACAGTGGGGTTTTTTTTGTAATGTGGAAATGGAAAAAGGAGGAACAGAAGATAATTCAAGGTTAAGAAAATAAGGGGGTTGGCCTTCTCAAATGTTCTCTCTGTATTAGGTAGAAAGAGCTAATGAGACTGGACTGGGAGAAGTGTCCCATATAAAATTTACAGTAGGGGCAGGCAACTGCAAAACCAGCAAGCTTACAAAAAAGACAACAATAGGGAGGGTGGGAAACTATGTTACAGCTACTAGCTGTACTATGTTTGGCAGAAAACACTAGAGAAATGTTTATCAGGGCTCTGTCCTAGGGCCTCTCCTGTTTGGCATATACTTCTCAGAAGTACAGGCAAGCACCGAAGGGCTGTGGCTGACCAAGTTTGCGGATGACTGCAAGCTGGGTGCTATAATAGAGTCTCCGGCCGACATGGATATCCTCCAGAAGGGCCTTAATGAGACTGATGCATGGTGTCAAAGCCATGGTCTCAAGTTAAATGCTAAAAAATGCGTAGTAATCCCCTTTGGAAAAAACAGAGTACCCACGACCTACTACCACATAGGAGGTAACCCCCCTGAAATCTGAAGTAGTAATAAGGGATCTAGGGACCCAAGTAGATAGTCAGCTTTCCTTTGATAACCATGTTGCCAAGGTGGTTAGAAAATCCTTCTATGTGACCCATCTGATCACGAAAGGGTTCGCATCAAGATCTAAGGATGTAGTGGTAGCACTCTACACTTCCCTCATCAGACCCATTATTGAGTACAATGCACCAATTGGAATGTACCTGGCTAGGCATCTCCAGCAGCTGGAGAGACCACAGAGGTACCTCACTAAGAGGATTATTGGCCTCAAACAGTTGCCCTATGCAGCACGATTGAAAAAACTAAGGCTTTTCTCTGTGGCATATGCCTTCTCAGAGGTGATCTCTGTCTAACATACAGAGCCATGTCCAACCTAGAACTGTTGAACATGCTCCATCTTAGCAAAACCAAATCCACTCGAGCTACACGCTCTAGGGATATAAACCTCAGCACAACAATGAATAGAACATGCTGGAGGGATAGATTCCCTTCGCAAAGACTTCCCTTGCTATGGAACAAGGTCCCAATCTACATAAGACAGAGCCCCTCACTATCACTCTTCAAGAGGAACCATGACGAGTGGATGGGTAATAGAAAGTTCACACCAGGGATCATACCAACAGCTCTATTAGATAGGGGCCAAGGGTACTAGCTGCTAGATCCAGGGCCTAGGGAACTAACCAAAGGGGCGGTGAATACCACACAATGTGGCTGGGCTAATATATGCATTCGGGCAGATAGCCCAGTACCTACCTATGAACCTATCACAGCAGAAGAGCAGCAGTGAATCACTAAATGAAAGTTATAAACAGAAAAAGGAGCAAGGAGACTCTAGAGAATGCTTTTAACTGCAAACAGATCAGTTATATGATACCCTCCTTGGCAGTAAAATCAGAATAAACAAACAGATGCTTTACAAATGGAGAACATTTCCAGTTAATACATTTCACACAGTGAAACTTAGCTAAAAAAGCTTTACAAATAGTGAGACAGTAATTTATCAAGCCCAGTAAAGCAGACAGTTGCAGTACAACAGTGCAGCTTAGTTTATAGCAATAAAATACAGTAAAAAATATGCATCAGACAACAAAAAGTGCAATAAATGGTAGGAATAAGCAATAACAAGTAAAAATAAGCAGGAAAACAGGATACTTATTGTTATATATCAGATCAGAGTTGTGGTCAGTGCCCCTCCTCCGTTCAGCTCAGTATGAATAAGCAGAAGCCCTCTCAAAGGTAGGATTTAAGTATCAGACAGTTCCAACCTGGAACAACTTAAAAAAAGCTCAGAAGAAGCAATGAGGTGCTTACGCCAAGCCCTAGACCAGCCAACCTTTACCAGCCAGTGGCCAATCAACATGATCCTCTCACTAAAGTGAAGAATGGCTTCTGCTAATCCAAGATAACCTGGAAAATGTACTCAGAACAAACACTGGAATTTTTCCTCCCTGGGCTTCTGGTGAAAATTTGTTTATTACCCAGTTAGACTTTCCTGGTAAACAAATGCCAATTAATAAACACATTAGTGAACTAACCAACATGTAAACAGGCTAAGAGAACAATGAAACAAAGGGGCTGATTAGGGGCAGCTTGGCCAGGTAATTACAGGTAGTTAGGATCAGAAATCTTTTATACAAATCACATGTTTGAAGGGCAAAAGCTTTAGGTAATGACTGGCAGAACTACAGGTGACAGGTAAGGTTGCAGCTTTATACAAACAGTTATTGATTGCTCTGTTGTATATATATATATATATATATATATATATATATATATATATATATATATATATATTCAGTTTGTACTATTATTCTGTTATTGATGCTGTATCCAGAACAATGATGTTATTAGCAGTATGACGCCTACATGCTAGTTCTGTATACATTTATTTATAAAATGTAAAAGTGAAATTCCTTAACTTGACTGGCTGATTCCGATGCACTAGAAGTTTCCGATGCATAGATAAACAGTCCCTCCGCAGCTTAAACAAGCAAATAAGACTTCTTGTGAAGTCCTCCAAAGCTAACTACAAATTCAAATTAGCTTCCTCAGCTAAGGACAACTATCAGGCATTCTTTAGTCACATCCGTAACCTAAAAGGAAAGGCCCAGATTTGTGCCAAACTGGTAGTTAATGATACCACATATACTGAGCCTGTGGACTTTGCTAACCTGTTAGCTGACAGTTTCTGTAAAAACTTTACTCCCCTGTCCCTGCCACATGTACCCCATAACATCCCAACCACCTCTCCTCTACCTTGTATCTCTAAAGAGCAGGTCATTGTAAGTGCCCTCTCTAAGGTCAAAAACACAGCATCCCAGGCTGCATCCTACATGGGCTCAAACAAGAATTATCAACACCGTTGGGTACTCTTTTCAATCATAGTTTAAGCACCAGCTTCATCCCAGCCGAATGGGAAAAAGCCATCATTATCCCCTTGCACATAGGTGGTGCTTCCACTGACTTTGGGAACTACAGACCTACTGGCCTGACTAGCCTTATCTGCATGGTCTTGGAGCATATCATCATGGACCTTATCAACAAAGATATAGGTAATCTCGAAACACTTAACCCTACTCAGTTTGGATTTGTCAAAGGGAGATCATGCCTGTTAAACCTGGTGGACTTCTTTGAGACAGTCACCAAGGCCCTTGATGAGGGTAAATCTGTGCAGACAGCCTACCTAGACTTAGCCAAGGCTTTTGACACTATCTTACACTCAGACATCATTGACAAACTCACCCAGCTAGGTATCAATCCTTATATCATTAGATAGGTCCCTAACTGGCTCATTCATAGAACCCATATAGTCAAAATAGGGGAATCCACCTCCAACAGCAGACCTGTAACTAGTGGTGTTCCACAGGGATCAGTCCTATGGCCTCCAAAGTACAATATAAAACTAAAGGTCTGTGACTGACAAAGTTTGCTGATGACTGCAAGCTGACAGTGGTCATAGAATCTCAAAACGATGTCAACATCCTAAAAGAGGGGCTTACACAAACAAATGGTAGGTGCCAAAGTCATGGCCTTAAACTCAATGCAAAAAAAAGGTGTTATTGTCTCTTTCGGTAAAAGCGATGTTCCTTCTAACTACCATATCAATAACAACACTGCGTATGCACTCAGTAGTGAGAGACCTGGACACACAGATTGACAGCAACCTTACCTTTGATCACCATGTCTCCACAGTGGTAAGAACGGCATTCTATATTGCTCATCTCATAAGCAATAGCATTACCTCTAAAATAAAAAAGAAGTTTTAACCTCCATGTACTCTTCCCTCATCAGGCCAAAAATTGAGTACAATGTCCCCTTTGGTATGTACCTTTCCAAGCACATGCAGCAATTGGAGAGACCACAAAGGTTCTTCACAAGGAAAATTCAAGGTCTTCAGCATCTGTCCTATGAGGATCATCTGAAATCACTGTCACTTTATTCTGTTTCATACAAACTACTCAGAGGCAATCTCTGACTTGCATATAAGGCAATCTTTGACCCAGCTTTATTGGAAATGCTGCATATCTGTAAGTCACAGGTCACTCACTCACTCACTCACTCTAAAGGCCTTAACCTGGTATGTGACATTAATGGAATCTGGTGGAGGGACAGATTTGACTCCCAGTGGTTACCACACCTTTGGAACAGACTCCTGCTTATTGTCAAGCAGAGCACCTTATTGTCCCTCTTCAAATGCAATCTGGACGATTGGATGGGTAATCATAGATTCACCACATGGGTTCCACCTGTGTCCCTCTTGGACAGGGGCAATAGGTGCTCATCATGGAAATAAGGGTAAAACTTGGCTAGGCTTGAAAGAGCCCTAAGGTCATTAACCTAGTAACCTCCTATGATCTTATGATCCTATGATCCTATGAATAAACTTATCAATTATCAATCAGTTGCAGAAAACCTGCAGATATGTTTACATTTGCAGAATAATTCATCCATCAGAATTATGGTCATTAATGTGACATAGCAAGAAATACCTTACGTTAGACCCAAAAATAAAAATTATATGGATTAAAAAATAACAATAATAACAGAACAAGGGAGGTTAAACATTTCACTGGTTAGTAGTGTGCATACTCTTACTACATAAGCACGTTAGAAGTATTAGGTGCTGCTTACAGTTTTATAGCAGCAGGTACTTGTCTGGGGCATTAAAATATTTCTCTCCGTTGTTGTTTTCAACATTTGAAATTGTTGTGCCTTCTGTACCATTTTGTAATTAAGTCTCCTAGTATGGCGTGACCTTTGCTATTTAGTGAACTTCATTTTGTAGTGTAACTGATAGGACAACATAGTCTATACATTCTGTGGCCAACATTTCATTGCTTTAAACTGAAGTACAAAAAAAAGACAAAATGGAATGAAAAAAATAGGAAAGATTTTACCAATGTATCATGTTCAGGAATGGGCGATGCAAAATGCAGGGCTTACTCAAAACTGGTGTGGTTTGGCCACCAAAAAAAGACAGCCATGGATAAACAAGCATTAGAAACACCTAACCATCATAAATTACTATATAATGACATTATTTAAAGAAAGAAATTGTCCATCTTTTTTATATAATGCTGTTGCATTACAAACGTAATAATTGTTCTGTTTCCTTTGAAACTATTGCATGGTTAAGTATTGTCTACAGCAACAATTCAAACTCTTTACTAAGGAAAAGTCTTACACACTTCAAGGCTTTGAAGGCCCCTTTAAGCTTACAATTGCAGAGAAACCAGTCACAAAACTCACTCCAGTATGTTGGAATAACAAGGCAGACAACAGTGGACAAATTGATAATGCGATGTATTTTAAAAAGAAGTTCAAAGCTCATCCAGTAAAGGATAATAAATATAATTGCTTTGTAGATACAGAGTAACCTGATTTTAACACAGTAGGAAAAACCTGTCAAGCACTAGTGTAGCATGAGACCTGACCATAACAGCATGAGACTCGACCATAACAGCTCCTTCAAAGGTGTGTAATACCCCCTGTTTCAGTCAGGTGTAAGGAAGGGGATACCTTTCCTTCTATGTACATGTAAGTTTACACGTCAGTCTGTAAGTCACTTTTTTAAATCGGGGCTGATGTTTTTCCTTACTTGCTGTCTGGTCTGTGTGACAGCACTCACTAAGTGCTTTACTGGCTTTCAAGGCTGGTGAAACACTTCAACTTTTTTTTTTTTTTGTAATAGGGTAGTACATGGAGTAGATAGAATTCCATGATTTGCAAAGAATTATGATGGAGTTTCACTGATCATAATCTGTTATTATGTATTTTTGGCAAGGATGCCAAGATTCAGCTCTTGGACTTCACTCTCAAGGTGAATTTCTTGCAATCTGTCTCGAGCACATAATAACATGGTTATGATTAGAGACCTGATCATAACCCTCTACGTTTTACCTCATATGTAGTTTCCTAAGTTGCAATCACACAGTATACACTTGGGTCATTGTTTTGTTTTATAACTAAGAGGTATGTCAGGGTGTAAACTGACACATGGAAGTTACCCAGCTGACAATCTTAATTATATTTTACCAAATATAAAGGCAAGCTTATATAGCATTGTATGGAGTTAAATGTAATAGATTATGTTTAGAGTATGACTTCGTATAGTACTGTACTTAGTTGCAAGTATATTTCTTTATAGTTGTTTTCTAAATGTAATTATTAAAAATGAACATGTTTAGATGAAAATGTTTCTTTTACTGAACTATCTTTTATGCCTACATCTTTAATGCTCAGCCAGTTTGGCATTTGGCCAGCTCATGTAAGTGGTTAACAAATATAATAACTAGAGAACTTATGAACAAGAAGCATATGAATCATGTTTTGGAAGCTTTTAGTAGTGGATCTTCAGCAACACTTTGGTTCATAGGTTCATAAGTGTGTACTAGGCTAATGACCAGTAGGGCCTTTATAAGCCTAGCCATGCAAACAAAATGTGACTCACAAATTTTATGTTTTAGACATTTTTATAGGGGTGAGTTTTGGCTTTGGCATGAATTATGGGCTCTGTCCAGTAAGGACATAGGGACCAGACCAGGGGTGAATTTATTATTTCTCATCCACTGGTACAAGTTATGCTTAAATATGTTAAGGAAGAGACTTTGTTTCACATGGGCGGGAGCCTGATCCAGAGAATGGGAATTCTCTGAGATATATATCTGTGTCTCCAGCATGTCCTGTTTTCGTCACATGCAAAATTCAAATCTTTGGATCCAGTAGTGTTCTGATGCTGTTTGTTTTGCAGATGTGCAAATAGTTCATCAAATCTGGTTCCAAGGATGCGTTGTATGCCAGGAATAGGTCATCTCTCAGTAATCTGTATAAGACCAAGTATAGAGACAGGGCTTTGAGGTGATCCATGTAGGACATTGGGTTTACTCCCTCTATTCTTTTTGTAAGGAACCTTTGTGGACTTTCCATTTGCTGCATATGTCTGGTGAGGTACATGTCAAAGGGGGCATTGTATGTTTTTTCCCAGTTTAATTTCTCCAAATATTTTGGGTTTATAATTCCATGATGGGAATGGACCACATTCCTAAGTCAGGGTATATTTAGGATTCAGGAAATTAATATTGTTTCAATCTTTGCTGTTAGCTAAAAGTGTGCTTCGCACCGAAGATATGCCCAGAATTGACTCCTTCTGCAATTCATATGGACTCACATGTATTTGTAGTATATACAAATACAACTGTAAATTCTTTTTTATTAGAACCATTGCTCCGATTGTTATTGGAGATGTCTGGGTATCTTTCTCCACATTGTTCTCATTCCTGCCTACAAATCTTGATAATTTATGACTTTGTGTCTGTCTGTATGTGAAAGACTGTAATTGCTAGGTGTAGCAATTTCAATGATCAATGCCCCCCCTTTCATGGACTGCTATCTGGTTTTCTTGCATTGATATTTTGAATGGCTGGTAATGGGCGATCCCATGTGATATACACTTCATTATTCTCTTATTGCTTTGTGGTTCTCATTTCTAATGATTCTCAGCTACTTCTATATTGTAGTGCTTGCATAATCCCAATGCAACAATCTTGCCACATCATTGTGCCTTTCAGTGTACAGGCCCTCTGCCATGAGTATATCACACCCAGCAACAAGGTCTGTGACTGTTTCCAATTCTTTTGTACAGAAACTACATTTATTTCTTTCTCCCACGTTCACTGTCCTTTGTATACCAATGTGTCAACTGTCCTGGGCTGCCATTATTAACCTTTCATCCTTTGGTGTCAACTCACCTCTCTTTAACCATTTCTGTGTCAAATCTTGATCAACTTGAGGTTGTTCCAGGAGATCTCTATTTTTGCCACTATATTTATGTTTTTTGCACGTCTCTTTATTTCTCATCTGATCCTTCTCCTTATATTTTTTCTTCTTATTTTTTGGCACATTCAGTTGCTATCTGATTTTTGTCCACTTCTGGTGTGATTTCCATTCCTGCTTGCCACCTGGATGCTTCTGCTAAACTAAGCAGAGAAGTAATTTTAGACTTCCTCTCCTCATGTTGTAAAACTTTCCCTATGTTTGGATATATCATTCGATAAACATGAAACTTTTTCTTGTTTTTCTGTCTAGCTGATCCAGTACCTTTTGGGTCCTGTCAGTCACACCAAAATTGTAAATTAAAATAGGAAGAACAAATTGTTTTATAGTTTGGACTTTATTCATAGATGTCAAGGCCATATTCAATATTAGTTTTAGTCTTCTGAAGTGTTCCTTATTGAATCTTATCACTTTTGCTCATGTTTCATTTTTTATCCTTCATCAGGTCCCAGATATTTATATACTCCTTCCTGCTCAAGTTCCATTATATAACAATACTGTCCTAGATAGATATTTTTTTGGTACTGTAACATTGCTTTTGCACATTTATCAAGACCAAATATCATTCCTATATTGTAAAGCTTTAACTGGTTACAGTTCTGCTTTCAACTCCTCATCTGATGAACTGTACAGTTTTATGTCATCCACAAAAATAGATGAGACATCTTTAAGCTTGTTTTCATGGTGTTAAATTGTAACCAAGACATAATCTGCTAAATAATGGCTTGATGGGTTAAGGACAAGAAAAAACAACAGTGATGACAAAGAATCACCCTGGAATACCCCCCTTCGAAATTGTTATCCTTGGGATAATTATTTGCCCTTTGCACCTGTGGTTTGCAACTGTTTCATGGTCACTTTAATATAATTGATCAATGCAGGCTGTATCTTATACATCTGTATGCACTCCTTTATCCATGAACATTGGATGCTGTCAAATTCTTTTTTGTCAAAATATCTATGCCGTACTTAAGATTCTTCCCCTTTCTGGAATTCTCCATTATGGCTATCTTTAGCAACAAGTGATCCTTTGCTCCACATGACTTTATCCTTTGTTTTCTCATAAATAACTTTAAACTCTGCATTAATTCCAGTATATACTTTGTACATCATCGGAAGGCAGGTTGTTGGGATATAGTTTTTAGGATGGCTTACAGGTTCACGCTTAAGAGAAGAATAATTTTTCCTGTTGTTAACCAGGTTGGTGTCTGTTCGAGATGGGTATATATATATATATATATATATATATATATATATATATATATATTTTTTTTATTTTATTTTATTTATTTTACATTTGTTGACCGGGCTAGTCCAACTGGATACATGTCCATTTTCAGTAGAAGCCCGGGGAGAAAAGCTCCACATTCAAGAAAAAGATCACGATAAAATAAGTACATTGCAAGATTTAACAAATTAACTAGTAAATACATTTTAGCTAAGAGAATACTAGTAAATACATTTTAGCTTATGATTAAGGAAGAGTATTCTAGGCTAACAAATCATGTATGGATATACATACAATAGGTAGGAAACATTGAGCACTGTAAGAACTTTCAGTTGGTTTTACAGACAAGGATGTCAATAGAAAGGATTAGCTAGTTTTGTGTGATTGAGAAGAATAGGGTCAGGAGATAGTGGAGGAAGTTAGTCTGGGTTTGCATAGGGGCATAGCCAGTGTGATTTAAGGTATGGTTTGAGCTTGGATTTAAATAGGGTAGTAGAAGGTAGAGAGGTAAGATCAGTAGGGAGGGAGTTCCAGGTTTTCCCCACTGTGTTAGAGAATAGAGAGTCTCCAGCCAGGTTATTGGTTTTACATATCTTTACCATTATTTTATTTGAAGAGTGCAGGGTTTTAAGGTTATTGTAGGGGATGATTAGATTGGTTAGTATTGGAGTAGATGTAGGATGGCACAGTATCTTATAGGCAATAGTTAGCTGGTTTGATAGGATAAGATTTGGTAATTCTAGCCACCCTAGTTGATTAAGATTGTTACAATGATGGGTTTTATAGGTAGAACCAGTTGCAAATCTGGCAATATTATTGTAGGAGCTGGCCAGCTTGTTCAGATTGCTTTTACATAGTTTGGTATAGATTGGGGAAGCATATAGCAGGGTTGAGATAAGGTGGGTCCTGGCAATAGTGGTCCTTGCTAGTGGGGTAAGAAAGGGTTTGATCCTATAAAGGGAGCCTAGTTTTTTGTTTACTGTTTTTATAGTGTTGTTTATATGTGGCTCAAAGGTGAGGTGGTTGTCAATTAGTACTCCAAGTAGTTTTGTAGTAGAGTCTGGAGATATGGTTGTACCATTGCTAGATGTGATTGTGAAATGTAGTGGGGGGGCTCTGCGGGTGGGAGTAAATAGTAGCATTTTTGTTTTTTTAGGATTTAGGATGAGACATCGTTGAAGGAGCCAATTCTACTGTGTTAAATGTGTCTTGGGTTAGGGAATGCAGTTGTGAAAGTGAGGAGGCTGAGCATATGAGTGTAGAGTCATCTGCATATTGGATACAGGTGGCTTGAGGTAGAGCAGTGTGTAGGTCGTTAGTAAAAATACAAAAGAGGAGAGGACCTAGTATGGAGCCTTGAGGGATTCCGAGGGCAATTGGTAAGTGGGAAGACAAGTTATTTTCCCATAGTACTGCCTGTTGCCTATTATTTAGATAGGACTGGAACCATTGAATAGTTAGTGGATCCAGTGAGAAGTTGCCTAGTATGTTTATGAGTAGCTGGTGGTTGACCATGTCAAAGGCTTTTGACAGATCAATGAAGAGGGCTGAGGAGAGAGTGTTACTATTACGGTTTTTATTAATGACATCTGTGAAGGAAAGAAGAGCAGAAGAGGTGCTATGAAATGGTCTAAATCCATGTTGGCAGGTAGCTAATAGGTTGTTTGCTAGGAGGTGGTTTAATAGTTGCTTGTGAATGCACTTCTCCATGATTTTTGCCAGAGGGGATAAAATGGCTATAGGCTTATAGTTAGAATAGTCTTTTGAATTACCACCTTTATGCAGGGGAATAACGTGAGATTTTCCAAATAGTTGGAATAGTTCCTTCAGAAATAGTTCTATTAATGAGGATGGATATGGGGTAGGCTATAGCGTTGGCTGCTTTTTGCAGGTATTCTGTAGGTAACAGATCAGAGAGGGTGGTGGGTTTAAGTTTTTTGATTAGGGAGCAGACAAAAGACGTAGGAATGGGTTGGAATTGAAATGTTGGGGGGCTATTAGGGATAATATTAGTAGGAGATGCAGTGTTAGTGGATAGCTGATTGGCCAAAGTTTAAATGGTGTCTGTGAAGAAAGTGTTAAAAGAATTGACAATTTGGTTGAGGCTAAGGAGATTGGAGCCTGAGGGGGTGGGTGTAATTGAGTGTCCTGGGTGCAGGAGTTTGTTTATGCATGACCAGAACTTTTGAGGTTTGTTTTGGTTGGTCTGTTGGAATTGGCAGTAATAGTTTCTTTTATCTGACTATATGGCTTTTTTAGTTTCATTTCTTAGCTGTCTAAATATTAATTATATATATATATATATATATATATATATATATATATATATATATAGTTCTTACTCAGGGCTAAATCTTTTTGTAAAGATGTTAATATGTTTAGTCAGAAATTAGTTACTGTATTTGGCCTGGGGTTTTCCACTTAGGACCTTTTCTTAATTTTGTTTCAGTTTCTCTGGTCATTAGTTCATCCCATTTTGTGCCCTATATAGTTGAACTTCTTACTGTCTCTCTTAATTTTTCTGTCCATTCAGCAACTTTGTTATGTTCCACATTTTCTTCCCAAATATTACTCCAAATTTTCTATTTCTTCTTTTTTTTGGGGGTGATGTTTCTATTTCTATTGCTTTGTTCCCAGTTCTCTATAAAACATTTTTGGCCCATCAATGAATTACTTATTTTTGACTTTTCCTTTATATTTATCTGGATATCTTCTAGGTTTTTTTCCCTGTATGAAATCTTTAGTTTATTATTTGCAATAGTGTATGATAGATCCTGATCTTTTCTGATACTATGCATTGCTTTTATCATAACTGTCTTTCTGAGTATTTTTGTTGTGATGTTCCCTCTTTGATATTCTTCTAACAGTGATACTTCTTGTCTTAATTTACAGCTTTTTTATTTGATGCTTCCATGATGGCATTTTATTTCTTCCCTTCCTTTCCCTTATAGGTTAATAGGTTGGTACTAGGCTATCGGCCCTAGGGCCTATACAAGCCTAGCCATAACAATTCCTTGGCTATTTCTTCTCACACTGTTTACTTCCCTGGACCCCTGTCTAGCAGGGTGACTGACATGATCCCCGGGGTGAATTTCCATTCTTCCATCCAATCGTCAAGGTTCCTTTTGAAGAGGGCCAAAGAGGCACTCTGCTTGACATGTATGGCCAGTCTATTCCAGAGTCTGAGGAGTCTCTGGGTCAGGAACCTATCCCTCCAGCATGTTTTGTTTATTGTGATGACAAGGTTTCGATCCCTGGAGCTTGTGGCTCTGAGGGATTGGGATTTCTTTAAGTGTAGCATGTCCAACAGCTCTGGGTTTGACATGGCCTTGTATGTTAAGCAGAGATTGCCTCAGAGTAGACGATATGCAACAGAGTATAGCTGGAGTTTTGTAAGGCGATCTTTTATTCTAGCAACTTTCTAAGCTTATATGAGCAATATTTAAAATGTGGCCCTATTTTTGGTTCTGTGTCCCTCCATTATTTTTGCTTAGTCCAGATTTCTTATGTTAAGAGGTTGAGAGCCATGTAGTTGAAGAAGTCCTTATGGTTGTCTTTCGCTTTGGAGGCTTAACACTGATGTTGGCTTTATTTGACCTAATTAGCCCCCTTATTTGCTTGTTTAGTTTGATTAGTGAGTTCTTATCTTTATGGGAATTATGCTTCCTGATTTTTTTTTCTTTTGTTGTGTATCCTGTTTAATTTTGGGTGCCACCAGGGCAGTTTGTTTTTGTGAGTTAGTTTTGGGCTTAATTCTAGCAGGTACAGTAGCATATATGCAGTCACTGACATTGTTATGTAGAGTTTCTTTGAATAATTCTGAATAGGCTGCTGTGTTCTCTGGGTTTGGGGGGCACTGAATTTTGACAAACTATGGTTTAATAAAAGGTAGTTTGTCTTGGAATAGTTCCTGACTATTACAAGGTTTACTGGTGTTACCAATTTGATTTTGGTTTTGAAGGAGACAGCTTTATGTTCAGACCATTCCAGGGAGGACGTGACATTGGGGGGAATGCACTGTCTTTTTAAGGGATCTGAGGGGGATATCTTTGGAACACTTGTAATTGTTTTTTAAATGTCTAATTGTTTGCTTGTGTGTTAATTATTTCAATTATAGTTGTATAAATTTGACTCTTGCGTTTGATGTAAAATATTCCTTGAAGGCGTTGTAGCCAAGGTACCAGAAACAGAAGCATTAAAATCTTGCAGTCTATCCACTGTGTTCCTTCATATGTTTCTATTTTGATTCAATGAAGTTTACTTTTTCGGAAGGTTTTCTTTGTGTATGGTGGCATCATGTCTTTGGAAGGATGCAGAGTTTTCCCATATTTGTGAGTACGAGGTCTAGTATGTTTGTACCTCTGGTGGGCATATGCACTAATCAGCCAAGGGAGTTTCTATTTGTGAAATCCATGAATCTCTGCAACTGCAAATTTGAGGATGTGTAAGATTCCCTGTCTATAATAGGGTAATTAAAGTCTCCCATGAGTGGGGTGTTTTTTCATAGGATCATAGGAGATTACTAGGCTAATGGCCCTTACAAGCATAGCCAATATAACCCAATTTTACCCAGTATATGGCCCCTGGGGCTAAAGGATGGCATGTATTTATGCCTATGCATTGAGAATCTTACACATTGCCCCTGTCCATAAGGGACATAGGAACTACCCCAGGTGTGAATTTGTGATTCCCCATCTATTGATCCAAATTGCATTTCAGGAAAAGGCTTTGCTTACTATGACTATCAGAGCTGGATCATGGTCAAGCCATCATGGCTGGATGGCAAGTATGTCCATTAGGTCCAAATATGCATTGTGAGTTTCTTGGGGAATGGGAGTGACATAAAGCTGGTTAGAATGTGGTACAATATTTTTTTTCTCTGGTTATCTGCATGTGGAAAACTCCAGAGCATTGTCATGTTTAACCAACTTAGAGGTGTTGATGTATATTGAGCAGAGCTGGATCCAAAACTAGTCATCCTAGGCAACTGTCTAGAGCCCATGTTGGCTGGGGGGGGGGGGGGGCAAGGTTTACTATAAAAATAAAATAAAGAAACAATACTGGGGAAGTTAAAAAACTTCAGTGGGGATCAGCAAGTAGTATGACCTCATGAGAGAACTTTTATTCAGTGAGCCCCAAAAACCTCTGTGTTAGGAGAATGTCCTAACGTCACTAAATACAGATGATTTAAAAGCTGGCAACAGCTAAATCCACATGCAGATTGCTAAATGACAATGAATGTTGATTCAGATACAGTGTAGATTTGCAGAACGTCAGGAGTCAGAGTACAGATCTGTTCTGGTGAGTGCACAGCTGGAGACTGGCTTTGTGTGGGGGCTGCTGTGGGGGCAGGAGAGCTGCTGGGGGCTGCTGCAGGGAAGGTGATCTATCACTCTGTCTAAAGCCCCATTTGACCATGTTCCGGCTCTGGTATTAAGATATCTCCACCTTTAGCTCATGTCTTTTCAGCTACTCTTCAAAAAGTGTGAAAGGTGCTGAAACCTAGCATTGCCTAGATACTCTCTGTAGCTTTAAACCGTGTCTCAGTAACTGCTCAGAGTTGCTTGTTTTGGCATCATTATATAGAAAAGGAACTACATTATGTATAGATGTTGTTAAAAGTTATTCTTATTAAAAAAAATAATAATATATATATATGTGTGTGTGTATATATATATATATATATATATATATATATATATATATATATATATATATATATATATATATATATAATATATATATATATATATATATATATATATATATATATATACACACATATATATATATATATATATATATATATATATACACACACATATATATATATATATATATATATATATATATATATCAAGCCCAGTAAATAGGTACAACATTAGTTTTATAAATAAGTGAGTGTACCATAATCTGAAGTGACTGTTATGTCCTGACAAGAACACAGCCAGGTAGAAAAGGCATTTAATGCAAGTCTGTCATGCCTTATAATTCACCCAGGGATGTGTTGTTATAAGGATATAATCCATGCATATTAACTTCAGATTGAAGGAGATAAAACATAATGCAAACAAATAATCTATTATTCTGTACTAAATTACTGCAGATTTCCCATTTTCTAGTAGAACCAGCAAATATTAGTAACATTTTGTGTGACTAGTTAAAGATGGAAACTGGTGTCCCAATATGTCTAATACAAATATCAAATAAATATAATTGGTAAGGGATCTGTGCAGAGTGACAATAGTATAACTTGGAGTAGAGATAAGAGGGAAGTGCTCCAACACCCCCAAGAGCATATATGCATCTATCTTAAGTTCAACCAACAGGCAGACCATGGGTGTATTTTACAGCATTATATTCTTAGAACAATACACTTCTGAAAAAAACATGACATGGATTGACCATTTGTATGGAATTTCCTGTCTGTACTTTCACGTTCCTAGAATTACATGTCTGTGGCAGAACAAGCATTTATAAATAGTTGTCCGGCACTGTTCCTAGTATATTGCTAGCTTAATCTATGAAACTGTTTTTGTCACCATTTTACCATTACATAATATATTTTTTGAATAAATGCTAACAAATTGCATGGCGCTGTGGTCTAGATGGACATAGCCCTGATTATGAACGAGAAAGTCAAGTAGTCATTTTGGCACTGCAGGCGGGGAGACTGGGAATGACTAGTTGCAATCGACTCCCTCATCACAAGGGAGAGAGTGACACTTTTGATCACCCAGTCATTGTCATGCAAGTACATAAAAGCAAAGGCTTGAATGGTCTACCAGAATGACTAGAACAGAAGGCATGGGCTTGGTGGTCCCCAGCTGGGTATCGTGGCCCTCACTGGGCAGTGGGAGACATGAACGTACATGGAGATATAATAAGATGGTCTGTAATGATGCAGATGCTCATGTCAGCCACCAGGGTGGCTAAGGCCAGTAAAAATGTTATAATTTGCAAGATGCTGGTAAGGGCACTAACCACCTTCACCATTGTTGCCTCTTTGGTTGGCTCTTTTTGCTGAGGATAGCCACTATGAGGGGGGGGGGTGGTGAATGAGTTTAAGAACAGATGGGGAGCCCTGATGGTTAGCAGGCATGCAGGTAAAAAACACAAAGGAAAAAAATGCTAGCATAGCTATAAAATTTCACTCCAAGAGATGGGTAGGAACAGGCAAAGAGTAAAGGTCAGATGACTCAGTAGCCTTGAACAACCTAGCATTCCTGTGAGATGTAATTTAAACTTATAAGCCACAAGAAAAGAGTAATGACAACAAAGGGTCAGATAGCTACTTTAAAACGGAAGGAAATGCGGGCTTACTGTAAAACAAATGAGCAAAAAAAAAAAATGCTGCAGGCAGTATTGACACATAGTTATACTATATTAAAGGTGATAATTTAGGAATTAAAGGCCATTAAAATGTTGTTCAATTTTTTTAAATTCAGTTCCATGGTTTATATGGAAACTGTCTCAATAGAGTTATGTTAACCAGTGCATTGAAACTGAGGATTATAACTTGCTTTACTCAGCTTTTCATTCTGTGATGTTCTGTTCCATTCAGATGTACCACTTCATTCTTTTCTAAATCTCTACAGATCTTGTAATTGCTTTACAGCATTTATATATGCATCTGATAACAGCACAGCTAGTAAAAAATATAATATTAAGGCTACTGCTATAATGTGATAATCTTTTAGAAAAATGGATTAGAATTTGTAACAGCTGCTTCTGCTGCACATTCGGAACTGATTAGGCATCATGCAGAAGAAGCCCTTAATCACCCATGCTCAGTAGATGAAGCCTCTAATATCTTCTCAAGCTATTTAAGGCACTGTAATAGATTCCTTGCTTCTGGTGTGAGAACTACAAAAGCACTTTAATCCAAAAGGGTTTGAACACACAAGCACACACACACACACACACACACACACACACACACACACACACACACACACACACGTGATTTATTCCTGCAAGAGGAACATTTTCTGAATTCTAGAAACTGTTCAGTAGATGTGACAGAGGCTCGTTCATCTGCACCAGCATCAATTTTGCACAGTCTTCTTTTGCTACTAGGCTTTCATTGCTCCATAGATACTTATTCAGAGAATATTTATGGCTGCCTTGGTAAAAAGGAAGTATTAGCGTCTAATAAATCATTTCTGGCAACTTCTTTTTCAAAGATTTTTAAAGCTTTATAGGTGAACTGACTGCTTTATTTCTGGTAGAAATTTCAGTGAGATGGTGGTATCTCAGTATGAGGCACTCATCTGGGTAATAAATAAAGCAGTGTGCTGTCTGTAACCCTTATTGCACTGTGAACATTCCTGACTAGAACAGAATAATGCAAAATGTATTTAAAGAACAAGGTGATTTACATATATTACTTATTTTTTCATACTGTTTTGTCTGTTTCTTTTTAATTCCATGCTTGAACGTGATGTCGTATGCAGTGAAGGGGCCCTTCTGCCATGAAAATATAACTAGGGTTCTAAAAGGCATTTACAAAGAATATGCTGTTAGCTAAATGCATTGTTTTTTTTATAGAGTAGAGCTTGTTCTATAATTCAGTGCAGCAATAACAAAGAACTGAAATATTAATCATGTATTAATTTACATGATATTGTAATAAAGAGTGGGATAACCATCTTAGATGCATATAGCCAGCATCTGGAAAATGCGCAGCCCAGCTGAAAATGGAATCTTTCATATTTCACATTTCGATTTAAAGAAAAAAAATGACCTAGCAAACTTTTTAATATTTTTATTTATTGACTTATTTGATAACAAATAAAATAATCTGATCTAATACCAAGAAACATTTCATATAAATAAGAATTCAAACATTAAGCCATAATAGATGAGAACAACCAAATGGAATCTCATATAATGCACATACCTGTAGAAGCTGTATTGCCATGGATTTCAGTAGAGACAGACAGACAGACAAATCCCCCTGCACGTATTCCAGAATGTTGACACAAGAGTTACAAGAGGTTTCACTATTGAAAAAACAAAACTGGAAACACAAAAGGAAAAAAAAGTAAACATTTAATTGTTTTTTTGAAGTGGGAAAGCCACCTTGTACCCTCTACATGGGGACAAGTCTCTCAAACTCTTACACCTTATATGCCAACTCCAGCTGAACAAACACAAACAAGTGAGAAAATATAGAAAGCTAATGAATTAATACCGGTACACACGTACAAACTACACCTGCAGTCACTTCATTCCTAGCCAGCCAAACCATACTACAACTAAATTCGAAAAAAAAAAATGAATAAAAATAATAAGCAAACAAGAAAACAGCACTCTTATCTTATGTCCTACTAAACACCACCAATCAACAGCGTAGATTTCAAAATACGTACTCAAGGCACAAATTAGAATTTGAACAAAAAAACATCCCCAGCACAAATTCATTCTTAACACAGACTGACCAACTATCCGACACCCATTTAAAACATATCTATCTACCTATCTTATCTATCCATAAAATTTATATAATATATACAGGTTTTTGTCAGTTGGGTGAGGCCACATTCAATGACCTCCGAACTTTCAAGTACAATTCATAAAGCTCAATCAATTGAATGTAGGGTGTCATGCCTGCCCTCCACCCCTTGCAGGCAGAGGTGTGCCCCCATATAGGACCCATGGCAAAGCATGTCCTGGAGATGTGATAGGTTGTGGTTCTCTCATTTGTGTGTTGCTCTACTGTATTAATGACCAATTATGATTAAACTATACATATATATATATATATATATATATATATAAAATATATATATATATATATATATATATATATATATATATATATATATACATATATATATATATATATATATATATATATATATATATTTATATATATATACACACACACACACACACACACACACACACACACACACACACACATATATATATATATATATATATATATATATATACATATCTAGGTTTACTATCAAAAGCTTGATTGACCATCAGTTAAAGGAAAGTACAGGTTCAAATATGCACAATGCAGAACCGGAATACTACAAACCCATAATAATGAAAGGAAAACATGGTTCTTTATTATGAGTTTGGCATTGTGAATGGAGATCGTGGAACAGTGAGGAATAGGGAATGTACCCTTTTCCTCACTGCAGTGCAATCTCAGAATTGTTATATATAAGTTGCAGGGGATGTGGAGGGAACAGCCCCCCACATGGGAGGTTTAGAGGGGCTTGTCCCTTGCAAAACAGTAAAAACTTGTGCCGTAGAAGTAAAATTCTCATGGCACGTTAAACTGAATAGCCTGGGTGTCTGACGTCACCTTCTGCTATGTCGAATAACATTGAATGCAGACATCAGAGAAAAGAAAGTCGACATGTAGATGTAAAAACATTTTCATTGTTTTATCAATGTTGTTTTGAACAAATAATGATGTGTATGTGTGTGTGTGTGTGTGTGTGTGTGTGTGTGTGTGTGTGTGTGCGCGCATAAAATTTCATCATGATTGGTCATTAACACAAAAGAGCAACAAACAAATGAGAGAAAAAAATGAAGGAAGAAATGTGTGACATACAGAAAAAGAGAACATTGACAACTTCTCTTCCAGTCTCAATAAACTCCAACTATAAAACCCAAAACAAGCATCGCCTGACTAATGGTACTGATTGGGAAGGGTTTTTAGTAACGGAATGTATAGGGAATGAGGCTAGGGACAGGTAGAGTTAATGTTAAGGTTAGCACACATAACCTGCACCACCTTATTCATGTGTGGTAACCCTATCCATAACAGTCAACTTCTTGAACAGATGATGAGTGCAAGATTTTATCCACAAAAGTCCTCAGTTTGATAGGAATAAAAAAAATATTTTTTCCCCAAATAGCCTTCTCAGGGAGGCAAAGGAATAGTGTTATTGTTCGCTTTCTTAGGAGATAAGTCCATGAAAGTAGGTAAGTTATCTAGGTAAAAATGATGAGATACAGCTAAGATAATGATGACCTAGTCTTTGGATTTCAGGAAAGTTACTATAAATGATCAGCTCTGAGATGAACTTTGTGTGACTTTATTTTTTCTTTTGGGGGGGGGGTGTCCAGGTTGTAGCTCTGACCGTAGCTGCCAAGTAATGCTCCTACTGCTTCAACTCCCATCCCTGGTCTACTTTCTCCCCAGTTTTGGGGCATTGGGAGAGTGGAAAGCAGCTCAACGTCCGTATTACCCCCTGGTTTAAACCTGACAGCAGGCTGAGAAGGGTAATGGAAAAGTGTTGTCCTAGGAATAGAGTGAAGTTGTACCTGCAATATCATCTTAACTCATCTTTTTTCCAGCCTGACTTTTTACTAAATCATAACTCCCACCTCCAACATGATGACTACAGCAATGTCAGGCTGAGTAAGCAATGAGGAGTGACTACAAGGGTGTGTTTCTGCCCCATGCCCATATGGTGGTTACCCATTTTCTATTCTCCTGCCTCCCCCCATCTTAAGATCAGTCCATAAGTTCTGGCCTCTTCAGAAGTATAATGGGATGTTTAGAACTTTTCTACCCACCCACGATTGGCATGCTTATCCTCCCTAACTTGCTGTCCATCTCCTGTGCTGCTCATTGAACTTGGGTCACCTGGGTTGTAGTTAGGAATTTATCCTTCTGTGCCACCAGTGAGGCTAATTGCTGGGGCACCTTCCCGGACAAATACATTTTTCAGTTTAACAAATATTTTAAATAATCAAGTACTGATACTGACTGGTCCTACTTCAGAATATGTGAAGGTTTTTTTCTCCCAACTAACAAACTAAAACAAAGAGTGAGAAGGTCACACATAAAAACCAATCTGAAACACCTGATGTTCATGAGGGTCATTTGTATATATCCCATGTCCCTCTGATACAGGAGGTTTGAGAGGTCACTCAGTAGAAGTTCTAGCTTGGCTGGAGTTTTAATTTAGTTTTTGCTGAAAGGTTCTTTCTCCAAGAATGTCTTTCAATGTTGTGCAAAATTTGCAGGGTAGAAAATCCTTCCTAACTTGTTCAGACTCAAGGTTAAGTGAATTATACTAGTAGACTTTTAATGTCTTTATGTTGCTGCTGGACTAATTTCAAAACATTCCACTGAGATGAAGCTTCCTTGAGACCATGTGCTAACAGTTCAACAAACTCATGTTTAATGCAGATGGTCTGCTTTGTCAGAATATGGATGCCACTGAAACATTATGATGTCTAAGGGAAGTAAATTATATGGTATCACCATGTCATCCTTGTTAGCAGTGTGTTACCAGACCCAATGCTCTTTATAAGCAAAGCAGTATTATGTATGGTGTCCTATTCATCATCTGTGAAAATAGTTAGAAATTCTAGACTTGGTCCAGAAAAATTAAGTTCATTTGAACTAAGAGCTCTTGATGGCAACTAATTTTTTAGTGTAATTGTCAGTTGAGGTAAGATTAATTTCAGAAGACTTCATAGCTGTAGTGAGGATTCTAGTGCAGCCTGAGGAATCCATATTTTTTAACCAAGGGAAAATACATTTGGAGTTTGAAAACTACATTAGGAGGGTGGTTACGCATTATGGGTTTTTAGTTGCTTTACTGTCTTAAATTGATTAGTAACAGTGTCAAATGGCATAGATATTCTGAGCCAGTGAGAAGGGAGAAACTTCATAGTATTCAGAAGTAGGAGACAGCAGCAAAAACAGATTAATTTCATTCAGAGGTTCAGCAGAACAAGGCAGACATGCTGAAACAATATGCCATGCAGCTACCTAGCTACACTTGACCACTTGAGACCCACAGTTTCTGCTGCACTTGACCACTTGAGACCCACAGTTTCTGCTACACTTGACCACTTGAGACCCACAGTTTCTGCTACGCTTGACCACTTGAGACCCACAGTTTCTGCTACACTTGACCACTTGAGACCCACAGTTTCTGCTACACTTGAGCACTTGAGCCCCACAGTTTCCTCAACAGTGCTGCTGAATTGCTATTGTATACAGAGGCATCTACATCTCAGTAACAGCTTAATATAAATGTCATATTAAATTTAGATAATAAATAGTCGAATGAAGGAAGGTTGAAAGAGTGGTGCAGAGGTTACCGTCATTGCCTCACAGACAGTGTTTGGCCCTCAGGTTCATTTCCTCTCCACATTGCCCCTGAGCAGAGTCTGCACATCTTCTCAGTTTCTGCCTTTTTGCTGAGGTATCCAGTCTCTGCCTTTATTACAAAGACATAAGTGATTTCTGATCCTCTAATATGTGTGAAGGTGTGTGGAACTTTTCTGTGTGCACGTTATGATGTACTGGCTGCTTGCTTTATGCCTACTACAATCTCTGACTTCCTTGTGACTACAAAAATGATCCATCAAGTATCAGAAAATGAATGAATGAAACTGAATAAATGAAAGAAAAAAAAGAACATAACTGTGATAGGCCAGTGCAGAAACCAGTAGCTAGCAATATTTATTTCTGTCTTGTTGTGGGACTTATCATTTGAATTATATGGCCATTTTATCTTATTACATACTTAAGCCAGCTAAGACTGTATTAGTTTATCATACCTCTCAACTGTCCTTAATTTTGCAGAAACCCCCTGATTTTGCATCATAATTTTGCTCTGCTCCTCATAAAATGGTTTGATTTTATGGTAAATTCTGAGGATTACAGTCAATCAGTAATGTCAGATATTAGAGTTTATACTTCTGATTGCTCAGATATTGATGCAAAACTTGTTCTACTAATGTTTAAGTGAATTAGAGCAATATTTGAAACTGTCCTTGATTTTGGACTTTTGCCCTCCCATTAATTTTGCCTTTATTTGGGATGATTGAGTATGTAGCTTACTGCCCATTAGTAAAACCTACTCTTTGTTTTACGCTCTTAACTTAGCATCATGCTAATTGGCTACTTGTGATAGCTACTTTCTGTCATTTCTATATATATTACAGATAATTCTCAGTACTGTATGATTGCTGTAATTAATTACATTTGGATGTCATTTTGCCTGTTGCTCTTTTATTTATCTGAGCAGTTACATACAAAAGATGAACTGTGTCTGATATGTAAGTCACATGATCTAATGATGCATATTGTAATTCTGCAACCTTTTAGAATTGCATGGCAGTCACATACATTTGAAATATTAACTCTTCTTTTGCCAGTAGATGAGAAAAGAATATATATTTAATTCTCCTTTGTATCACTAAAGCACAAAACAACGCATATCACTTTGCAAAGAAACACTTTTAATGTTGCTCAGATATTTCTGCTTGTGTTAAAGCAATATTGCCTGCACAAAGCACGCTTGCAGAGATACTAATAGTTGAATAATCACATTTCATCCAATGTTATGCCAACATCCTGTCTCACATTTGTGATCTCAGAGGTTCACTCATCACATTTTCTTTCAAAGTTATGGTACCGTCCTTTCTCACTATTTATGTGACTTTTCTGTAACACTCATCAATGCTGAAATATTCTGACTTTTCGTGTTTGCAAGAATTTTGCTTCAGTTATGTTTCTTTTTTCTTTTTTTTTTTTTTTGAATGAGAGTGCTTTTATAAATGAGCCAGCATGCTGCAAGTTTTATGAATATTGATCAAGTTAGATGGCCTTCAGTTGTCTGCCTGTACTTTGGCCTTTAGTGAATACAGCTGTCTGAGCTGCATTGAACAGGCAGAATTTGAAAGGTCAGATGTGTCATACCGCATTGGTAATATTCTGTGACAAGACACCTATGGAGTATGACACTTGTAAGGTACAATAACATAGCGAATGACAGGAAATTCTGTTCCCAGCTCTAGAGACCCTTAAATTTTACTGAACTATTGCGAGGGCAGAGCTTCCAGAGAGAGAGAAAAAACAAGAGAAAAAAGGACAGAGAGAGAGAGAGGAGGAGACAGACTGCAAGAGCTCATTTATGTGTTTTAAGTGTTGAAGACATATTTCATATGCATCTCCCTTATCTACTTACTGAGTATAAATAGCATTTAATTCCGCAGTAACAAAAAAGTACACATTTTCATGCTCTAATTGCTAATCATTCATACTTAAGTATAAGTTTTAGATTCAGAATGTATTTTAGAGCCCCAACAATGAATGAACCATTATGTTAGATACATTTTTGTACTGTTTTTTTTCAGGTTTCTTTCATCGTTGTAGCTTAGCTTTCTAGGCCAACTTATTTTTTCTGCTGTTCATTAAATGCATGACATAATAATCCACAGTAGAAGAACACAGGTATGATTGAGTAATTACAGTAAGAGACAGGAAAGTGCATGTGCAATATTTAGCTTCATTCATATATGAACATTTTATGGTTGCATGTCAGCAGAGCAATAGCTGGGTTTCAGTGGTGTTTTCTGTGTTAAGGCCAACATGTTGCACTTTAATACAGATCCAGTCATCTCTCTGACATAAAGGATATATAAGTAAGGGTGTACTTAACTTATTTTAGTGAACACTGGCACAGTGTTTGCAGAATTATCATAAGCACCTAAGACTTCAAACACTATTTTAGATATACAAACCATGGAGATTCAGTTATGATCCACCTGATATAAACCATTTGCTACTTACAGTTAAGAAACACTGGTTCTATAAAATAAATAAATATTGATCTGAACAGAAATAAGAAAAATAACACACACAGACCTAGAAGCACATTCCAACCAAAACTGTATTCAGTAAGTCACCTTTTATTCACACATGCACACAACAAGAACCGGTTCCTATTGGAACATTGAATTTTCAATTGTTCGAATCAGTAAAGGTCGACCTTTAATGATCGAATAATTGAAAATTCAAATCCTTCAAATTAAACATGTGGGGGGCTGCATCCCACAACCCCAGCTACTTAAATATATCAACTCTGAGATTGCACTGCAGTGTAGGAAAGGGAAATCTTCCCTTTCCGCACCATAGTCCATTAAAGTGCAATCTTGGAGTTGGTATATTTAAGTGGCAGGGGGTGTGGGGGGTGCAAGGGGGCTTGCCCCCCTGCTTTAACCCATCAGGGTACATTTTATTTGTTTTATTTTTTCTTTTTTTAATTTAGAAGTTACAGAACTTCGATCATATGGTGTCGACTATATGTATTCGAAGTTCCGTAACTTCGATTTTCTAATAGGTAACCAACAATAACATATCTATGAACTATATATATATATATATATATATATATATATATATATATATATATATATATGTGTGTGTGTATATATATATATATATAAAAATTCCCCATATTGTTTCATAAATTCTTCACAACCTGCAAAAGGATATTATAGCATAAGGTTCCTTTAGTATAGGTACCCTTCCAAACTACTAAACTTTGCCTCAGGGCTTCCCAATATTCTGTTCTACCCAAAACTGTATTCAGCAACTCATCTATTATTCATAGCTTAGTCTGGGTAAGAACTATACAAACCCAAAAGAGAAATAAGTTTTTTGACATTCATTGTAGTTTCCTACAAGATGTCCTACCTTCATTCCCATCAAACCTATTACTAATACAGCAGTGCTACTAGTAAGCTTCATATCTTAGACCATTCTGGGCAAAAATCTCAGTTCCGCATTTATAGTTTTAGAAATTAACCATTCCAAATCGGCTTATAGTCATAACCTTTTCCTACCTTATATTCCACCCATTTTTAATTACTTCTAGCATTCCCAAGTAATTCTTCAATTCATACTGAACCCATGAAGTATACCTTGTGTAAATCAATTTATTGTTGCATGTCATGTAATCAACCCTCAAAAGTAAACTTACAAAGCATATATGGAATGCTAACTATGACAACTATTACAAACCAAAATCCTTTCACTTAATACAGGCAAACCTATGTTCAGATTGTCATCTTGTGGAAAAAGTTAAACAAAAAAATAAATTGAACCTTCCAAATCAACCCTTGCAGCTCGCATTCATATAACATATACTAATTCAAAATCAGACTTTATGCATCATTTAAGATTAACAGCAACCACACACTCTTATATTGACACTTTTCCTTTAGTTATATATTCCTTCAGGATGGACAACTTATATGTTAATGCAAATAAACACCACTGTGTCCCATACGAATGCATGATGGACATTATAACATGGTGACACACTTCAACAGCAATACAACAAGAAGTAGAAATATCCATGAATTGGTTAGCTAGGTGCATTACATCTGACCAGTCAATTCACACAGCTTTCTACTTGTTGTCATCACATGACAAGCAGTAGAAAGCCTGTGGATATTGAAATGATTAAAAGAAGTGGGTAGGCCCTGTGGGCTGTAGCTACAGCAGTTAGTTAGAGCATGAGTTTTTTTTTTTTTTAATCTTGGCAGGCAACCAGATAAATTGCCAGCAGTAGACACATCTGTAGGGCAAGCAAAGTACCTGCCAATGGTCCCTGCTATTTTTTTCTTTATGATTTTGCAAAATGTCCCTACTATTTGTGTATTTGCCATGTTTCTCCTAAAATCATTTACTTTTTTCTGGTAAATTGCTGAGGACTGCAGTAAGTCAACAATGCTAGACAGTTACAGTTTGGTACTTCTGATTGTTCAGAAATGTTTATACAAAGCCTTTTGTAATGTTACTGTTTTAAGTGCATTAGAATAATATCTAAAAATTGTCATTGATTTTTAGTTCTCCCCCATTATTTTTGCTTTTGTCTTTGATTCTTAAGAAAATAAGTTTTGAACTTTGGATATCCCTCAGTTTGTGTGATATTTTTGGTCTGTTCATCATAAAAATTTGGTTTTCCAGTCAATCATAAAAGATTTGAGTCACTAAATAATGACAGAAATTTTAGTTTCTATGAATGTCATACAAACCTGTTTATTCTATCAATTCTCCAAGTATGCAGGAGCAATATATAAAATCTGTCCCTGATTTTGTGCCCTTTGTTTCCACAATATGTTTGACTTTGTCTCTGCTTCTTGTATTAAGACATTGGTGGAGCATTTTTATGAGTGGGACATCTGACAGGTATACAGACAAATTACCTATAATTGCAGGGGCTGTTTGTAGAGGAAAATTAATAATTGTTGTTTGCTCATTATTCTAGCTTTGCAGGATTACTGTGATTTGTGTGAAGCCACTTGGAATATGTTAATGTACAGAACAAATCTGAAATCATTACATGGCCATCATTCTTTATCACAGATAGATATCTGAAGTACACACAGAAGTAGTTATAACCTGGTGGGCTGGGATGGAAGCTGTCTGTAGATGAAAGTAACTGACCCTCCTGATGACTGTTGAGTTTAAACACTCTCTGATCGGGCTTTGCAAGAATAGTGTGTATTTGGGTGAAGTAAGATGGAATAATTTGTTATCATGATATTGGTCTGTTTATCTGTCTGTCTATCTATCTATCTATCTATCTATCTATCTATCTATATTAATTTATTTATTTTCACAACATAAAGTTTGAGGTGTACACAGTAAAGTGGATGAAACTGATGAGTACAGAGGCCATATGTGGATACAAGTGACTTACTTCTGCTGTTGTGTGATCATTGTTAAATAGCTGTCACTAACCTGATGTGACAAGAGTAGTTTTATACAATGCATTTGCCAAAATCAGTATAAAACCAGTATTGCTATAGTTTATGCTTGTGTGTATGTTTGCATATGGGGGTATATGGGGGGTATTGCTATAATTTATGCTTGTGTGTATGTTTGCATGTGTGGATGTATGGGGGGATTGCAGGGTGTGTGTGTGTGTGTATGTGTGTGTGTGTGTGTGTGTGTGTGTGTGTGTGTGTGTGTGTGTGTGTGTGTGTGTGTGTGTGTATTTTTAGGGTTGCAGTGTATTTAAGGATAACAATTTGGCTATGATTTCTTTCAATTTGTATCACAAGCCTCAGCACACCTCATGATAAGAGGCTGTGTTTTCTTCTGTGTGACTCCTGCATGCTCTCCTTATGTCTTTGTGGGTTTATCTGTGTGCTCTGGTGTCTCCGGCACCCCAAAGACATGATGTAGGTGAATTGGCTTTCCTCATATTTGCCTGTAGGTAAGTGTAGACTGTGCATCCATGCATGTGTGAGTGCATCTTGTAATAGTCTTGACATGTCAGGGGCAGTGTCAATATGTGAGCACTTGTGTGCACTTTTGTGAAAAATCAGTATAGTTTGTGATACATTAAGCTTTCAGAGCAGTGTTAATGTGTGCAAAAAATAAATAAATAAAATAATTCTATCACATATTTTTATCACTGGGCACTTAAGATATTTTCTGGCATTCTAGTGCCAGTGTAATAGAAGAAAGGGAACATCCACAACTGTAGGCAATACAGAGGTATTATACTCTTGGCGTACTGCATGAAAGTAAAGGAGAGAGTGACTGATAAACAAATACACAGAATAGTAGCAAGAAAGTGGGAAATGAGCAGTTCATATTAAGATCAGGATTCAGCACAACTGATCTCACGTTAAGAAGCTGGAGATGAAGAAAGAGTCTAATTAGGCATTCCTAGATTTGAGAAAACATATGCCAAAGTCTCAAGAAAGCTGATTTTATCTGTCCACTGATGTTTCAAAGTCCCAAAACCACTGGTAGAATTAGTGCAGGTTATGAATGAGGGTGCAATTACACAAGCAACACCAAACACCATACATAAGCCTACACCCAATGGACCCCAAAGAACAAAGCCTATAAGGCAAACAAACACATTACCCAGGACTTTTGTCATACAGTACTCCATTGTAACACAGATGCCTACTTACCATACTAGACAAGGAGAACATAGCAGTTAGTTGCTTCTCTGGAGCCAGGCTCGTCCATGTTACACACACACTCAGGTCAGTGCACCACAGATACCAGTATGATTCTATCATAGTCCATGCTGTCATTAATGACCTGAAATGTACCTCACTGAACTATATAAAGAGAGCCATTATTGGAACTCTCTGAATATGTGTCACAAGCAGGTATGTACCTTGCATTGAGGAGAATTCTACATTCACCAAGGATGATGCCACAGTATAAACAAAAATGATTGATTTTAATGACTGGCTCAGTTTCTGGTGTCATTCAAAGGGAATTCAATATTTGTCAGCACGAGAGGACATGGTTAACAGATCACATTGGTTTGACAAGAATGGTTTGTGCCTAGCCCTCCTGAGCTTCCAAATATTGGCTAAAACTTCATCCACGGTAAGTAACTTTCATCCAACCACTTCTGTGTACAAATCAAATGTCTGATTGTGATAAAAGAAAATGGCTACATAATGCGTTTCATCTTTGCTCCACACAGTTGCCATTCATTAAATTATTCAAGTTGCTTCACACAAATCATTTTAGTCTGTAAAGCCAAAATAATGAGAAAAACAGCAGTGTATAGCTTGTCATTTCCCTCCACAGACACCAGCAATTATACCAACTTTGTAGTGCATATCAGATGCCAAGTTAAGTACTCTGTCTTACTTCACACAAACGCACACTACTCCTGTAAAGATAAATAGTGACTGTTTAAAATGAGGAAATAACAAGAAAGTCAGTTACTTTCATCTGGACAACTCTAACCATCACCCAGCAGTATAGCCACTTGTACAGTTCAAACATTTGATTGTGATAAAACAGGATGGCCATGTAATGCAATTCACCTTTTCTCCACACAGACAGTTGTCCCAAATTAAAGTATTCCAAGTTATTTTACACAAATCACAAAACCATAATAACGAGCACAACAGCAGCTAGTAATTTTATAATTAACCAGACATTAGAATTTCATACTTCTTATTGTTCAAAGAAATTACTTAATTTAAAATCTACCCCCATTTTGGATCTTTGATCCCCCCATTTATTTTTCTTTTTTGTTCACCTTGTCTCCATTGCTGTGCTGGCTTAAATATGTAATAATCACTGCCAGGATCTAACAAATAAATAAATAAATAAATGACTATTTAAACTCCATTGCTAGTTTTGGGCCTTTGTTTCCCTCCGCCCCCCACCATTGCAGCATGGGAAAAGGGCATTATTAATGTTATTAATAACAAGCCCTATTGTAGGTTTTATAATTTAACTAAGCAATAGAGGGCCTTTTTAAATGAATTTGAGAAAAGATCTGATTTAAGATTTATGAAAGGCGAGGGCTCTGGGTTTGTTATTATGTGTCAAACTAATTTTATTATAGACATGTTAAAATGTTAAATAACACTTCTGAATAGATGAAAGTTACTCTATTGGAAATTTATGGTAAATATAAGTGTGTTTTCAATGTTTTACTAGATCTGTGCACATCAAAGCACCTAGACTGGCTTTTTTGTTTGGGATACCAAAATTAAGTGTTTCCTTTACATTTTAGACCTATTGTTGTGGCTTCAGGGAGTGCTACCGAAGGAATATCTATACTTTTAGATTACATTTTAAATGCAATATTGCAAAAGCTAAATAGCTATGTCAAAGATTCGTGGCATTTCTTGAATTATTTAAGAAATTTTAATCTGATAACACTACAACTCACCCTATTCATTGTGGTTGTTAAATCCTTATACATTATTTTATTATTCCCATTGACAAAGGAGTACAGTTTTTAAGGATGTATTTAACTAAATATACTGATGTTTCTAGTTCTATGATTAACCTATGCTGTTTGTTGATGGAGGTTATGCTGTAAAATATTTTTTACTTCAATGATGAATATTATAAGTGGCTAAAAGGTGTAGCAATGGGTGCTAGTGTTGCACTATCCTTTGCCAATATGGTCATGAAATGGTGGGAATGTCAAATATTAAGTAGCTTTCTATTCTACAAGCAACATGTATTGTTTTATATAAGGTTCATTGATTTATTTTTTTATTATTGATGTCCCTTAAAGATACAAAGAAATTAGTTCAGGATTTGAACAATAGTATTGTTTTTAGTTTTTTACTTTAGGCCATATAGGTTTAAATGTGTCTTATTTGGACATTATGTTTAGCTGGGAATTGGTCAATAGTAAGTTTTCAAGTCAGATTTATAGAAAACCTAATTTTTCTAATAATTATCTATTCTTTACTAGTGCACATCCAAATGTTATGAAAAAGAACATTCCTAGAGGTCAGATGATCAGACTTTTAGGCTAATCACAGAAGACAGTGTTTTAGATGAAATTCACAAGCTGTTAGATCTTTTTATTGAGGGGTTACAATGTAGTTGATTTAAAATAGATGGCGAAGGAGATTATATCTAAAAGAAATATTTTTTTTTCCTCCATTTTTAAGTGCAGGTTTATATAGCAAATCTAATGGCGACAACAACAGTTACAAGAATAGTTTTAATTTGCAAATGACAATGGATGATAATTGCATTAAAAAAGTAATTTCTGCTAACTGGAACATTTTTACGGGTAACCCTGAAGTTTATCATAGTGTAGGTTCTGCCCCTAATTTAATTTATATAAGATCCAAAATCTATTAAGTAGTACTTGGAGAATGAAACCACATATATACAAGATTACACACTGACAGGAGTAAAGGGATGTTCAAGTGTGGCTATTGCAGTGCTTGTAGCTTCATTTTGGAAGATCCCAATATTTATTTAATTCATTTGAATGCATCTTTTAAAATCTATGGGCATTTTAATTGCAATGCTATGTGTTTAGTTTATATTGCTATTTGTTCTTTTTGTGATGCACTTTATGTAAGTATGACTACACTAACATTTTCTAAACTTATAAAAGAACATATATAAATGCAATTAAGACTAAAGATAGAAATAATGATCTGTCCAAACACAGTCAAGTATGTTTAAGTTTTAAGAAATTTTATTTTGCTGTATTACAGTATGTACCTTTAAAATTTAGGGGAGGTTGTTACAAAAATGTATTTGAAACAGAAGGAAGCCTCATGGCAACTAAGGTTAGACAGCAGAGAAGTCACCCGTTTTGAATGAAAGTATCAGCAATAACGTTTCTTATCCTAAGCTAGTTAGCTTAATTACATCATTTTTATATGATTAATTAAATCTATTAATTAATAATGATTTTCATTGATTGCTCTTGTTTTAAAACATGTAAGAGTGTGTGTAATCTTATTCTGAAGAAGTCCTATGAAGGACAAAAGTGCTTAATGTATTAAAAGTATTCTTCCTCAAGCTATGTCTTTGTTTGGTGATTATTAGTTTTAATTTTTTTATTTTTTCACCATACCCACTTTGGAATTTAGCTATTTTTGATAATCATTCTATTGACTCAAGGTGTAATACAGGCCAGAGTATAGCAATTCATAAAAATAACGTAGAATCTGAGGATTACTAGCCCTGAATGGGTGCTGCTTATTTTTTGTCACCAGCTGGGAAACCATTTACATTTATTAAAATATGATTTTTTAGTTGCAAGTTTCCTTGCCTCTTTTAATTACTGCATGTCCTCAGCAAACAAACTAGCCACGTATCATGATGTTAATGTCTAATTCTAAACTACAATTATCCGAGTAACCAGACTATACAAGCACATTGCTCAGAATATCCCACTGTCAAATTTCAGAGCAATCTGCTGAAAAGGTTAGGGGTGGCTATCTGCCTAGGAATTCCAAAAAAAGCAAAGCCTCTGTTTCAGGTAACTACTACTATTACTAATGATAATAATAATTACCCTTACCCATGTAACAATGGTGCTTTGCTCTGCTCAGCAAAGCATGATCTTATGCTCAACTAGCAAAAAATAACAATATCTCCAGTGTATTGTACTGTAATTGTACATTGACAATGTACCTTTTTTTCTCCCACCAGGGTATTTCATACTATGTCCTTCAGTAACATGTAGGTCTCTTAGTTATAAAAATATGAATGCAAATATGAAAATATGAATAATAAGGGGAAAATCACTCATTGCTTTCTCTACTG
The DNA here is from genome assembly GCF_019279795.1 of Protopterus annectens. NCBI lineage: Eukaryota > Metazoa > Chordata > Ceratodontiformes > Protopteridae > Protopterus > Protopterus annectens. Next base: position 304,145,609 of record NC_056736.1, on the reverse strand, counting down.
CAGAACATCAGAAATTAACAAGCTTAGTATCCTTCTGCTAATTATAGCCTGCACTTTCTAATTGTACCTATAATTAATTTGTGACTCACTTAGTTAAGGATGACAAACCTAAAAAAAGTCTGAACACCATAAGGAGCTATGGAAGTTAACTTAAAGAATAAAAAAATGGCACTATAGGTTTGAATGAGTTAAATGGCACAGTTATACTTCTTAATTATATCATGGCCTTTCATTCCTGAGCCAATTAACTTTGCTTGGTCTAGCTTCCTCTGCCCCTTTTTACCACCATATAAAATTTTCTAAAATTCACTTTTTTTCTCTCTCCAATTTCATTTTTCTTTCTGATCCATCCTACCTGCAAAATTAATTAATACGCTTCTGTGAGTAAGTCATGAAGTCAAGGGAAGGCATTGCCTGCTGCACTTACCTCATCTGCACTTTTTCAGAAACACCGGGGCAAAGAGTGGGGCACTAACACATGGTGGGGAAGAAAAAAATTAATAAAAACAACAAATATCCACCTCTCATTTCATAACATGAGCTGTTTTACAGAAAATGATACTCACAGCCACTATTGCTAGGCGAAAAGGTAGGACAGGGAATAAAATAAGAGTTACTTTACTTGACAACAGCTAAAGTAGTGAAGTTCAGAATAAGTGTGGGGGTGCAGATAAAAGTGTGGAGTGAATTTTAACACTTAAAAAAATTGCTGACTAAGGAAAGGAAGGCCGGCTGGAAGGAGGAGGGTTTATCATGCTTTCTCCTTTTCGTAATTCAGCCAGGCAGATGAGACATGGGACACTAACATTTTTCTGTCACACATACTCTGGAATAATAATTAAAAAATTAAACAACATCAAAATCCTGCCTGTATAACATATACCTGTGCAGCAGCATAGCCGGGTGTGGTTACTTAGTTTGCCTGTGTGTAAGGCCATACCTCCATAACACTTGTGGGCAGAAGTGAAAAAAGAAAAAAAATTGCAAGATATTATTTTTCAAAAGAAGTATCATAGAACATTCAGATCCTTAGGACTTCTGGGGTCCTGGTGGTCCCCACACACCAGGCTGTGAAAGTAGATTTTGACACAGGTTGGGTAGTTTTCTCTACTCTGAATCTCATCTAGTTGGAAAACAGCCTTGCTTAGAGGTGTGTATAGAAGGTCACTGCAGCTTGTGTGGGGAGCAATGGATGGTGTGGTCATTATTTCATTTTTCTTACAATCAACAGTTTGAGGTATGCACAGAATGTCACTAGAGCTTATATAGGGGCTGTGGACAGTATGGTCATTATTTCTTTAACTCCAACAAAACCTTAGACATGCACAGAAGGTAACTCACTATACATAGCTTATTTAGGAGCAGTGTAGTATCTTGGTGCATCAAGCTGGAATGCAAACTGGAATACATTAGTGTTATTGTTATTTTCACTTTCCTTACAATGAAACGTCATATACATATATGAGTGGTTGTCTTTTGGAGATAGGGGTAATAAGGCATGCTTGCATTTACATCTGACTGCAACAGCTTGAATATGTAACTGTGTTGTATTTGTTCTTTCAGTTTTGTCTCACTCTAACATTTTCCACAGAAGGACTCACAAATAAACTTAAAAACGGACCGTACTGAAACAAATAAAAATGTACTAACGGTTTATATAAAACACACATGCACTTTATTAAATATACCTGGTAAGCGCTTTCATTCCTAATATGGAACTTCTTCAGACCAAGATCACATAAAATAACAACCCTATTAAATGCATTACAATCACCTGATTAAACTTTAATTAATGAGTTAACCCTTTCCTTTTTAAAACCACCTTGTAATTTTCCCTCTCATTCAAACCAGGAAAATTACATGCATTCAGTTTTATCTGCCAACAATAGTCTTTCCAATTTAATTTATCTTCTGCATCAAACCTAATTTTACAGTTGAAAACTTGATCTATTACATAAAACCTAAAATTAACCTTATCAGATTCCGAACCATGCTTTTGTAAAACATGCTTAGCTAAACAATTATCAATTTCTTTGATGTCAACCAACCTTAAATGCTCACACATCCTTTTATTAAACTCTCTACAAGTTCTCGCAACATAAAAATCTGGGCATAATCCACACAAAGCTATATATACTACAAATTTTAATTTGCAATTGTATTCATGCCCTAATTTTATATTATAGTTTCTAGAGAGTACTTTAATTTCATTTCCTTCAAGAATAAATGTGGAAAACGTACAATTGTCACATTTAGTTATTCCTTTTTTGGCATCTAATTTCAAACCTTCATAATTATTTCTATATAAATGTTCCTTTAAAGTTTTCCCCCTTTTTGTAACAAAAACTGTGTCTTCTCTGATAACATTGCATATCTCCTTAAAATTTAAAAGGCACTTCCAATTATTTGTAATAATTATTAGTACCGTTTTCATCTTTTGAATTCTGTAATACACAAACTAAAGCATAGTCCCTGGTTTTCATATTATTTTCAACCAACTTGTTCGTTAATGCACTTAACTCCCTCATGATTTTCACTTCATTTCTGACCTCTTTTGTTAACCCATTCGGATACCCCCTTCTTAAAATTTTTTCTTCCATTAAATCACTTTCCACTTTAAAATAATACTTATCTTCTGTTAATGCACTTAATCCAAAAAATTGTCATTTGACAATATTTATTTTCAGATTTTTGTTATGCATACTGTTGTAATGCAAATAACTATTACTATGCAACTCTTTCTTTTAATATTCTAACCTTCAGATTGTTGGCACATTTATAAACCTTCAAATCCAGAAAATAAATTTTTTTCTGATTAACATTATACACAAATTTTAAATAACTAGAAACACTATTTAAATATGATAAAAATTCCATTAATCTTTCTAAACTACCTTTCCATAATAGAAACAAATCATCAATAAAGCGTTTATAAAATATTACATTCTCTGACATTTGTGTAGTGCAGAGAAGGTGGCCATCTTTTGGGGCGGGGTGAGGAGGCAATAAATATATGTCTTCATCCCAAACTAGCAGCAGAGAAATGCAGAGAAGGTAATTGTTTTTTTGGGGGGGCTGAGGCACGCACTATTCCCAGGTATGATGTATGCATCCTCACATGAATTTATCTTTTTTAATGTACAATGACCTGCTATTTTGTCTGACACAATTTACTTCTCTTTGAAAGAAAAAAATAAGACTGAATTTCTCTTTCTATGCTTGTGTTTTTTGTTGAGACTGCCATTGAATCAAAGGGCTGGAAAAGAACTCTAAAATGGTACCTCAGAGCATCAATAACTCCATGCTTCTGGGGGTCTGGTGGACCCCAGACGCAGTCTTAATTTGATTACTTATTTTGCAGTTATTACAGTGTACTTTTAGCCAGTCAGGATGTGTTGAAAGGTTGCAAGACAAAAACAAAGTTGAAGAGTAAAACTGAATTTCTTTCCTTAGTCTCAGAACATCTAGATCCCCCATGACTTTGGGGGGGGGGGGGTCTAGTGGCCCCAAGTCACTTGCTTAACTCAGTTATTCCTCCATATTTATTATACTGACTTCTGGTCACTTTAAAGAAAGCAGAAAAAAGCTGCAGAGTAAGATAATGTACAAAAAGGTAAAAAAAAGTGTGAAAAGGCAGAAAAAAGTAACTTGATTATGTAAGGAGGCCATGATGGGGGAGGTATAGACAATGGAGGATATATTTGTGTTTATGGGGAGTGGACAGTGGGAGGGGGCACTATGGAGCCCTTTGCCTAGGGCACCATTTCACTTATGGCTGGCTATGAATACACCCTATTAAATATAACCTCCTTAGGCTAACAAATATTTATAAAATCATATTAAAGGTGCGTGTCACATAAGTTGTCCTAAATTTTTACCAAGCATGCCTTCCTCATTAGCTTTACTACCAAGAAATGTTAGCCTCTAGTAAACATACTTTAACCTCTTGGAATTTCCCTGGAAAGAATGATAAGAAAGCAGCATATATGTATGCATCACGTATTTGGTATATGTGATGAATCTCTTTAGCAGATTTGCAGCATAATTGTAACACTAATGAAATATAAATCTTTCAGACCAGATGCACATTAACAGTAATGTGCCCTATTAAACCAGAGATTCATAATGTATTATAAGCATTTGTAAAATGCAAAAGTGATGAATACCTGACATAGTTTAACAGTACTGCTTGCTATTAAACAATAATTTGACAAACTAATAAAAACATCTGTAAAATAATTTTTAAATTGTGCCTCACAAATTTTGCATTGCATTTGCTTTATCAATATTACTATGAGATACAAATATCTGAAAATTCACTTATGTTTTAACAGTAGTACATCGCATTAAATTGACTTCACAAGCTAATATAAACATCTGTGTAGCCATTTTAAGGTTTGCACCACAGCTTGCATCTGTTTTGTAACAGTTGCATCAACGTTATCTTGAGCCACAATATCTACATTTGAATATTCACTCATGACCCAAAAACTATAGTTGATTGCATACTGAAAGTCATAATTTGTCAAATAGTTCTTTATTTTCTATACAGTGGCAACTCCTGTTGAACAATTCCAGTTGCTCATTGCCCCACATCCACACACTTAAACATCATACTAAATCTGTCGAAGTGCGCAGGCTCAGATAAAGAAAAAAAAAGATACATTACTGTTCAAGCATTTTAGTGAAACACCATTTATGACATATCTCTGATTAAGAACTAGCACTCATAAATATAGCAAATGCAAATTGAATACACCCCAAACATTGCACATTATCCCTAAACAAAGTCACTCATCAGAGTCCATTGAACATTGACACGTTCTGTAACATTTCAGAATGTGACAAGCCCTCATTATTTTGAGCTTTGACTCATAACATTTTCAAGGAATCATTCATATGTAATAATTAAAATAGCTAGCAAATTAAGACTTTTATAATATAGAATTCCCCTTAAAATTACACTTGAGCTTTCAGATGCAGCTTCTGTACCCCTCTCAGCCAAATAAAACTTAACTAAGAGTCCTACTTATTATATAAGTTTAGTAAAACAACCAGTAAATTGACTTCTAATCATGTTATTGCAAGAATATTATTGCTTGTCCATTACAGTACAGCAATGTCCAGTATACAACCAAAAATTTCATATACTGTGCAAGTTCAAATAAACTTCACCACCCGTGCTCATCACTAAAATACCATGCTTATTATTAATTGCCCTTAAGTCTTGATCCAAGGGTCTATATTAGTAGATCAAAACTTTAGTTAGTCAAATAACTAATGAGCGATCTTGTAATATCGAAATCCAAAAACCGCGAATGGCTGATTTCATGCAGGGAAAGAACTCCCTTGGCCATTATGCAGATTATGCCCTTTTCTCCAATGTAGAGCAATCTCGGAGTTGGTATATTTAGTTAGGGGGTTGTGGGAGGTGAAGCCCCCTACTTAATTTGGTTTTAAAAGGTTTTTTTTTTTTCATGTGGCCAAGAGAATTCTTTCCCTGCATGAAATCAGCCATTTGCGGTTTTTAGATTTCGATATTACCAGATCATTCTTTAGTTATTTGACTAACTAAAGTTTCAATCTAGTAATACAGACCCTTGATCCAACACCAACTTCAATACCCAAAATTTCCTCTTGTGACCATTTGGAGTCTTTCTATTCAAAACATACCAAACGGAGAACAGACCATCACCATCACATCACCTTCCTCTTGTTCAGAATCCTAGTACCAGTTCTTTCCCAATTCAACAATTTTGCATCAGTATTATCTTTTCCTGGATGTGAAGCCACTGATTTCTTATTCACATAGTACAAAGTTGGCCTTATAAAGTATCCATTGCAGACTGAGTTGAGACAATATCTATCTATCTATATGTAAATATATATATATATATATATATATATATATATATATATATATATATATATGTGTGTGTGTGTGTGTGTGTGTGTGTGTGTGTGTGTGTGTGCGTGTATGGTAGATGCTGATTTTGTTGAACTTTTCATTTCTCAAATGAAATAAAAGCTGGCATCTGTCAGAAGACAGCTGATAGCACATGCTGGCTTTTATTTCGGTGCAAGATTACTGTACAGCGGGGATTGGAAAATTTGCCTTTTCCCCAATTTGATGCAATCTCAGAGTTGGTAAATATAATTATCAGGGGTGTGGGGGGGATGCATGGTGTCTTTCCCCATGCAACAATGTAGAGTAGTTTGTGTTAGGTTTTTTGATAGTTTAATTTTCAAGTATTTGCATTAAATAAGTTGCAGTTTGCTTTCTTGCTTCTTTGATGCAGCAAAATGCACCCAGTCATTCAGGTCTCGTGAACCGAGAATGCCACATGAAGGGTACAGAGGGGTTTACCACCTTACAAAAAGACTTTCCTCTCATTTTTTATGGAAATTTCAAGTAATATTTTATAATGGAGAAAATTTGCTGAAGAGTAACTCATAGTGCCTTACTTATTGTAACATCGGTAAAGCATTTTAAAATGAAGAGTGTTACGATTGTCTCATCAATCATAACCAGCTTCATAATGTGATCCAAAAACAGAGATGATGAAATCAACAAGAAAAACAGAATAGTTTTATTGGAACTGAATTCAACTTTAAGTATTGGTAAGTACTTTATCAAGTGGTAGACCATGTTTTCACAAAATCTCACCAAGACAACACTGATATATAGACTGTATTTTTATAGCATATATCACAGAGAAAGGTAGGATAAAAATAAAATAAAAAAAGAAAAGGAAAGAAAAAGATATGTGCACAAGTCACAGGATAAAAAAGTACCTAATCCTGGTGTGTGCACTGGTGCTAGACTGGAAAAAATGATAGTGTAAAATTTTCAAGATAGAGAAACATGCCTACAATGGAGCAATGGAGTTAGGCCAGACTTACTGGGATGATACCCCCCCCCCCCCACACACACACACACACAAACATTGTAGAAGGAAGCAGTAGTCCACAAAAATCACAAAAACTGACAGGCCTGAAAAGATCAATAAAGATAATACTATTATGCAAGAAGCCCAGAATTATCAGATAACATATATTCAGGAAAGATTAAGAGAGAAATTACAGGAAAGAAAACTATTTGCACAAGAAATACCGTCAAAACCTTCAAATGAAAATTTGCATTCATTAATACAAAAGACCCACAAAAAAAAATTCCATAGACAAAGAAACTTTGGACCACCTGGAAAAAGAAATGACAGACAAAGTATGAAATATAAAGAACAAATAAACCCCAGCTATTTCTGAAAGGTATAAAAAAAATATGGATTTGGGAAGGAAAAAAGAGATGTAATATGTTGCAATATTTATGCAAAGGAGAAAGCCAAATTAATCAATTCAAAAAAGCAGCTCCAAAGATATTTGTTTGAATAGATATACAGGCAAAGGCATCCAGATATGGCAAATTTCACAATATAAAATAATAATAATAATAATAATAATAATAATAATAATAATAATAATAATAATAATAATGCAAAGAAGGGGAAAGCAAAGAGGGAAGTATACTAGAGGATTAGTAAAGTAGGGGTTAAACAGGTCGAAACTGAAGTCATGGATTATCTGTGACGTGAAAGATTTAGTGTAGAAAATTTAGCACAGGTGATGTCACAGCATGATGGAACTGCAAGACCCGAGGTTAAGGAGTAGCAAATGAAAGAGGAGGTATTTGAAGAAGAAGTATGGACTTGGGAAAGAAAAAGAAAGCTGGTATGGTGCAATCTTTATGCAAAGGAGAAAGCAAAACTAATCACTAAAAAAGTAGCACCAAAGAAATTTGAAGAGAAATACTGGTAAAGGTACCCAGGCATGGAAAACAGGATGGGAGAAGAAAAGAGGAAAGGAAGGGTCAAATAGAAACTGAATTTATGGATCATTTGTAAAGTGAAGTATTTAGTGTAGACAGTCCAACACAGGTAATGCCACAATGAGGGGGCAATGAGTCCACATAATAAGGAGAAACAGGTAGAGCAAATGGTATCTGAGTAATTGCCCCATGGTAATGATCTAGAGCCTTCTGTAGGAGTCCTGTACAAAAGTTCAGCTGAAGTTACACAGCAAGGGAGCAGGAAACAGTGGCATCTCTGACGCAGGCAATGTTGTGAAGTAATGAGCCATTGGGTTCCTATGTGAAAAAGCAGCAGATGAAGCAGGGTGCATCTGAAGCGGATATGTCAAAGGAAGATGTTCTGGAACTTTCTGTAGAATACTTGCAGGAAATGTAGAGCAAAGAAGATACTCTTAGTCTAAAAGAACACTATCTAAGGGAAGATCTCCTTGATTTAATAGAAATGGATAGATCTATTAAGATCGATGAACGAAATAGATTACAGCAAGTAAACAAGACCCAAAATGTTAGACCGTTGGAAAAACAGACAAACAGAGTAATTAGGACAATTAACAGACATTCTTGTGAAATAAATAAATAAAATAAATAAAGTATATTACTGTGCAGCTAAATTAATAACAGATGAAGTCGTACCATAAAAAACATAGAGCAATAAGTGAAAGGAAAGGAAAAATCAAAATGTCAACACGGAAGCATCAAATCGAGAAAACTATAAAACAGTTAAGACAAGAGGTATTGTTATTAGAAGAATGTAGAAGAGGGAACAGATTATCAAAAATTCTTAGAAAGGTAGACATGGTAAAAGCAACCCACAGTATCAAAACAGGGATCCTAATTAATGGAATGATCAGAGCATTGAACAGCATTTCTGAAGGCATTTTATTGATCATGTCATTTGTTGAACCATTCTGACTGAGATTGCATTACATTAGGAGTTAGGAAATTTGCCCTTTCTCCACTGTAGTGTGATCTTAGAGTTGAGATATATATAATTAGTGGGAGATGATGGGGATTTGATGAATGGCATTTCCGATGGAATTATGACCCCCAAATGGACCAGGATCTGTCATACTCTATTGCAAATAATAAGCTAAAAATATTAACATAGGCAGAAAATCTTAGAAGATATGCAGATAAATATAAAGGACACATTTAAAATAAGCAATTCACCGATGACACAGAATTGTTTTATGGAGAACCTGGAAACTAGGCAAAAGGAATAGAAACCACCAAAAAGAGATTAGATAGACACATTTTGGAGAACTATTTATGAAGAGGCTTAGAACATAATAAAGATGCCGGTCAGAGAAAAGAATTAAAAGAAACAGTAAGGAGTTCTTATGTAGAGGATATGAAACAGGATGAAGTAATGGATATAGACACTGAAATAAAAAAAAAAAAAAAACTCTTAAATGGAAACCTCAGGCCCAGATACAATACCTAACATTTGGCTAAAAGCTTTAACATCTTTGCACAAAGATTTAGGTGTAAGAATTGCTTATATTTGACTCATGAAGGGACACCAACCTGGCTAACAGGAAAATTATGCTCCTCCTTAACAGTAAACCTGCAAACCATCCTAAAAATTATAGACCAATAACTTGCCTTGCAAGGATGTATAAACTATATACTGGAAATGATGCTTACATAATTTATAGTCATTTAGGTAAAACTCAATTATGGCAATAGAACAAAAGAATAACAAAATAAAGTCATATTAAGCAAAGTAATATTTGTTGCTAAATAAAACCATATGCATAGTTTAAAAATGCATTTGTCAGCATCCCACATTTGTGGATAGAGGAATGCTTACAGATGTATAAAATGCACCCTACATTTAACAGTTACATTACAGCAGTGGTGCACAATGTCTGGCCCTGGGGCCAGATCCGGCCCTCGACGCAACATCATCCGGCCCCAGAGAGGAACCAAAATTTTTTTTAAAAAGTGAAAAAATGCTATGTCATACTCCTGTCATGCAAACTTTCCAGCACATGCTTACTTACCTAATTGACTTCAGTTGTACACACCTCTGATTTTAGCTGCGGAAGTAACTGTTCTTTGTTGTTTATAACTTGTAGTCTGTAAACAGTAGTAACTTTCTGCAAGAGATTGCAATAAGTCATGGCTGCAAGCCGGTGTAAAGTTAAACACAAAGTTGATGTAGAAAACAGGCAATTTCATGACTGCTGTCTTAAGTAAAAATGCCAGTCACCTGTACCTATTGTTAACTTGTAACGACTTACTATGTTTTGAGGTGGCCCGCAGATGCATTACGAATTTGTGTAGTGGCCCTCCCCACAAAAAGGTTGTGCACCACTGCATTACAGCAACCATGAAACAGTAGCAAACCACTTTACAGTTAAGCCATGACAAAGGGCAAATTATTATCCCAGGGATAAACATTGAAATGGGGATATTCCAAGGTGATTCTTTGTGACCTTTGCTTTTTTGTCTAACCCTTAACCCATCAAGCTGTTTACTCAACAGATTAGGCAATGGTTACAGTTTGTCTCCTGAAAACAACCTTGTTTAAAGACTCCTCTACTTTTGGCGATGACTAAAAACTAAATAGTTCATCAGATGAGGAATTGAAAGCAGAACTGCAAGTTTAAAACTTTCTCAGATGATATATGAATATAATTTGGTCAACATTTAAACAGGAAAGCTGCAGCACTAAAATATCAGTCTGGGACAGGAATGTAATATAATGGAAGTTGAGCATGAGGAAGTGTGTAAATATTTAGGAATTGGAGAAGTTTCAGCAATAAAACATGAGCAAATGCAAATAAAGCTCATTAAAATGCAAATAAAGCTCATTAAGGAATAATGCTGAAGCCTAAAACTAATACTGAAAATGGCTTTGACATAGGAACAAAGCCCAAGCTATAGACCAAATTGCTGTTTCAATTCTAACTTAGCTTTGGGGTGATTGACTGGCCCCAAAAGGTATTGTATTAATTAGAAAGGAAAAGAAGAAAAATGTTTCATGCTTATCAAATGACATTATATATATATATATATATATATATATATATATATATATATATATATATATAAAAATCAGTGTATACCAATATTATATATATATATAAAAAATCAGTGTATGCCAATATTATATATTCGTTGTTCTGAAGGAGGTATGGGCTTCATCAAAACTGATTATATTTATAGATCTGTAGCTGTGGGAGTGCATACATATGTACTAACATCACCAGATCCAAATATAGTGAAAGTTCTAAAAGATGAGGAGAAGATGTCTAATATGATTTCTCAGCTTAGTTTATCAGAAGTATATCAGTATCAAGGGGGAATGGAAATCAAACCAGAAGTAGACAAAAATCGATAGCAACTCAATGTATCAAAAAACAAAAGAAAGAACATTAGGAGTAGGATCAGATGAGAAGGAAACAAGTTTGGAAATTCAAAAATATTATAGAAAATACAGACATCTCCTGATACAACCTCATGTTGATCAGGATTTGTTGCAGGAATGGTTAAGGAAAGGTGAATTGAAACCAAAAGTTGAAAGGTTAATAATGGCAGCCCGGGATAGTGGAATGCGTACATGTTGGTTTACAAAATCCATTGAAGAAGTGGGAGAAACAGACAAATGCAGGTTCTAGGAAAGAACTAAAAACAGTCACACATCTTGTTGCAGGGTGGGATACACTAAAGGCAGAGGGTCTGTATACTGAAATGCATAATAATGTGGCAAGACTGTTTCACTGGGTATTGTGCAAACACTGTAGTTGAAAAGTATTTGAGACATGAACCTCAAAGCACTGCCACAAAGATGTACAAAAATGTCAGAACTGAAGTGGAGAATAACTTATGAGACACTGAATTCATGGAATCTTACAGGTAACTACCTAAACCCTGTTTAGTAGAAAAAGTATACAGTTACCATTGGCTATTGAAATTAATGAGAAACTGTAACTCAAAACTGAAAAATGGAGAAAAAGGATCCAGGAAGTAAGTGGAGCTCTCTTGTAAAATAATGAATTATTTTTGAGTTTAGGATTAGAGAATTTAGCTTGGGATTCGTAGCTTCAGTACTCATTCCAAAACTCATATCATAACATCTACACTCAGTTATTTTAGTTATTATGTTATCATGCACCAGAGCATGAGTGCGCGCACACGCGCACACACACACACACACACACACACACACACACACACACACACACACACACACACACACACACACACACACACACACACACACACACACACACACACACACACACACAAAGAAATTCTGGCAGTCCCAATCTACAGTCAGGAAGAGGTTAACTAGGTGCACTAAACTTATACATACAAGATTCTTGGACAGCTAAGTTCATTACAGTTTGGTTACAGGCCATTGAACAGTATTAAAATATTTTTAATGGAAGAAAAATACTCATGCACTCACAACAGTAGGGGTACACCTAGAACGTCTCTGTTACTTATGTGTATGAACTCTTGAAACTACTATATCTCAGAGTAATGGAATACTGCAGGCTTGGAATTAGAATTTAAACAGTGTGTTGCTGTTCTGCCTTTCTCCTTAAAATGTATTTGTTCACTGTTCAGTAATAAAACCCAAAAAGTTATCTTACGATATCAAGTACTTTTGGGGTGAACACACTCTTCATCAAGACAAAAAACATTTACATGAATGCAGCATACAAATATTATTTTACAAAGCCACCCTTAGACACACCCACCTAAATACATTGAAACAATAGAATTAGTAACATACTAATGTTTCAGTTTAAAAACTGAAATCTTTTTTAGACTGCACTATGATCTCTGCAAAAATGGAACACAACCTTTTTTGTATATTTCAAGGAAAAAATAATACAACCATGTACACGAAAATTGTTACAGTTTCCTTTTGTAAACACTTTTATACTGACACTCGCTCTATGAAAACAACAACAACAAAAACAAAACAGTATTCTTTACATTCATTTTTCCCCTTTTCTCTTCCCTCCCCAGAGTAGACCTTCAGCTGCTACAAGCTCATGTCCTCATAAAGCAGGTTTACCAGACCTGCCTTCACCTGGCCTGGACTCAACCTAACCATATGTGTGCATCTGTGAGGAGATCAAGGACACTGGTCCTGCATTATGCTGATGCCAAGGAGTGTGTTGTAACTTGAGATAGGCTTGCCCGCTCCACATTTGCTGCCCTTGGGAGGTGCATGAAAGCTTCTAGTGATGAGCAACTTCCCAACTAGATGAATTATAAAGGAGAAAAGTTTTATTTTACTTTATTTTAAAATAATGTAAAGAAACAATGTAAATAACAATACAAACAATATAAATAACAGACTGAAGCTACAGATGATATAATGGGTCCACTGACTTTAATTGTATTCTTTTTAGGACATTCGTTCTTTGTTCTTACAATTGACAAAGAAACATAACAGAACCTAGAAGCACGAGTTTAATGTTACAAGGGAAAAAAACATAAATATCACAGTATCTACACAGTATCTACACATATATATGTTGTTGTTAATCCTAAAACACTTTGAAGCCAAATCTAAAGTCAGTGCTATGTTTGTCTAACTTCCAAGTCGTTAAATCAAAAAGAAGCATGGCTAATGAATAAAATAGTAGGGAGAAGGTGGAGAAAGAAGGAGGGAAAGGGAAAAGAAGAAATTAAAAAGGAAAAGAATCAATTAGAGGGAAAAAGAAAAGAATGGATTAGAGGGAAAAAGGAAAAGAATGGATTAGAGGGAAAAAGGAAAAGAATCGATTAGAGGGAAAAGGGAAAAGAATGGATTATAGGGAAAAGGGAAAGAATCGATTAGAGGGAAAAAGGAAAAGAATCAATTAGCTGGACTGAGGAAAACAGCACCATGTAAAATCCCAGGAAGAACATCAGTGTTATACATAAACAGCTACTAGCATTATACGTAAATAAGCACCAGTGATCTAAACAGCCACCCATGTTATGCATAAACAACCTCTAGTGTTATACATAAATAGCCACTAATATCATACATAAACAGCAACTTGTGTTAGTCATAAACCACCAGCATTATACATAAATAACTACTAATGTTATTCCTAAACAGTGATCAGTGTTGCTCTTAAACAGCCACCTATGTTACTCATAAACAACCACTAGTGTTACACACAAATAGCCGTCAGTATTATACATAAACAACCACTAATATTATATATAAACAACCATCAGTGTTATACATAAACAGCCACTTGTGTTAGTCATAAACAGCCACCAGCGTTATACATAAGCATACCTCTCAACCTCTTAGTGCAAGAAATCTGGAGAAAGCCTAAAACAATGGAGGACAAGGGCCCGAAAATAGGGAGAGGTTTTAAATATTGCTTGCATAAACTTAAAAGTTGCTAAAATAATAGGATTTGCATTAACTTGTATTTTCTGAAAGATATGAAGTCTGAAACTCAAATGTATGCCATTATTTAGTGATTTCCTTCGTGGGTGATTTGCCAGAAAACTGCAAATTTTGGTAGGAACAAACCAAAAATATGACACAAAAATCTAGACATTCTGCACAAATCTGGACAGTCGAGAGGTATGCAAACAGCCACCACTGTTAACATAAACAGCTGCCAGTGTTGTACATACACAACCTCTAGTGTTATACATAAACAGCCACTAGTGTTATACATAAATAACCACCAGTGTTATACATAAACATCCGCCAGTGTTATACATAAACATCCGTCAGTGTTATACATAAACAGCCACCAGTGTTATACATAAACAGCCACCAGTGTTATAAACAGCCACTAGTGTTATACATAAACAACCACCAGTGTTATACATGAACATCCGCCAGTGTTATACATAAACAACCACTAGTGTTATACATAAACAACCACCAGTGTTATACATAAACAGCCACCATGTTATACATAAACAGCCACCAGTGTTATATATAAACAGCCACTAGTGTTATACATAAACAGCCACTAGTGTTATACATAAACAACCATCAGTGTTATACATAAACATCCGCCAGTGTTATACATGAACAACCACCAGTGTTATACATAAATATCCGCCAGTGTTATACATAAACAGCCACCATGTTATATATAAACAGCCACCAGTGTTATACATAAACAGCCACTAGTGTTATACATAAACAGCCACTAGTGTTATACGTAAACAACCACTAGTGTTATACATAAACAACCACCAGTGTTATACATAAACATCCACCAGTGTTATACATAAAGAGCCGCCAGTGTTATACATAAACAGCCACCATGTTATGCATAAACACCCACCAGTGTTATACATAAACAACCACCAGTGTTATACATAAACATCTGCCGGTGTTATACATAAACAACCACCAGTGTTATACATAAACATCCGCCGGTGTTATACATAAACAACCACCAGTGTTATACATAAACAGCCACCAGTGTTATACATAAACAGCCACCAGTATTATACATAAACAACCACTAGTGTTATATATCCAATAAAGGCTGTAAATGAAACTGCTTAAAAACATTGCTTAAAAATGTTTTTGTCCCCAGTTTACATCACTAATTACTCTCATGAAAATGTACTTCTACTGCTTATACTTTATGAATTGTATATTTGCTTATAAGAAAGTGGGGTATGGAAATGGACATGAGTCATGAAACACTCTGTAAAGCATTTCCCTAACATTATGATGGACAGAAACAACACTCTGCACTAGCCATCAACTAAACGTCTGTTTTCCCCACAGATACAGCAGGACAACTGCAGAGGCAACTTAAGTACTATATTTGGCATCATGTGTGATACAGTCAAATTTTGTGAGCTTGTAATATTAAATTCCAGTGTGTACAACATTTTACAAAAGAAGCAACCACAAGCTTTACTTGAACAAATAATCTTTTAAATTTAGTAATCTTGGCTTCAGGGTGTATATTTAATGAGCTTCAAAGTTTGATTTAACACACAATGACTGGCCAATACTCCTGTAAAATAGTGCTGACTACTGAAATCTGCTATTTATGCTGTCACAGATTTAATATTGCTCATCTCCAAGTGCATAGCTCATAATTAAAATGTTTTTCTAGATCTTTATTGTAACCTGGCACCCATACTTTCAGTACCCTTTCCTTAGTAAATAGATATTTATGTCACCTCTGCAAATGAAAACCTGCAGGTAAACATTGCTGACAGATTTTTAACTGGCTCATAATGCAACATCATGTCTATGCAAGATTTTCTTTTTTGCTAAATTCTAATGATCTCTGCACACGCAGTCATTCAGCCAGCCTTTGTTCTGAGATGATTGCAATGTCCCGAATAACAGTACAAGCATCACAAACTCCGTAACTTCTTAGCTTGGATAAGTTCTCTTTGAAGAATATCATCTCGAGTGAACACCAGATGACAAGTTGTGTAATATATAATACAGTGTTTCTCCAGCTCCTTACTATATAAGTTTTACCCTTTCTGACATCATCACTCTTTTTTCCTGATAAATATGTTTGAATATGGCATGCTGTCTGAAAGTTAAACTTTAGACGTGACCTTGACTAATTTCAGTACTGAAAAAAAGCAGCAGACAAATATTAACTACACACCACATAAAAATGTACAATTAGTATAATGAATGTACATTATCAAATGCCTGGCATGCTAATTTTCTATTCATTATAAATGAAGTCCATCTCCCACTCATATATAAAAATAATTGTATAAAAGTGGGACTAGCGATGAGCACATTGCCTTTCCTTTTGTCTAAACAAATCTCCTTTAAAGCTGGGCACATTGTGAAGCAATACTAAAGGGGTTAGTTTAACAAGGCATTTTATAAACATCAGATAAGAAACATTCCAGAAGATCTGCATATCTCTTAAGAATAGTGTGTGAAATGTATGTACAGACAATATTATCTGTTATTGAGATACCATCTCTCCCTTTCAAGTCATCGAGTATAGTTGCTATACCAAAAGTGCAGTGTCTCAAGTGCATAAGGGGATGCAATTTATGTAGTCAGTAAGTTTTCCATGCAGTCATAAACCTCAGTTCTCTAAAATCATACACTACATACTCACAGAAGATTTCAACCATATATTGAGTTGAGCCATTATAAATCAGGAATACAGGCTTTATATATTTGAAGTAGCCATCACCCTGTTTTTCACACAGGCAGGTTCAGTTCAGGCCTGCACTCAAATTACAAGATCTGTGCCAGGTTGCCTTCCACTGTATAAGAATACAATTAAAGTACTACAGTAAATTTATATATGTTAATGCTTTACTCTGCACATTTTCTCTTTTTTTCATTACCTTTGTCCAGTATTCTACTCCTAATGCCATGCATGTTTTACATTATATATTACTTTATGTCAGAGTGACACAAATGAATAGGTTATAGTTTCGATTATGTAATGCTTTTCTGTCAGTTCAAATGCATAATCTGCTGGTTCCAGCTAATTTACTTATTATCTAAGATTCTGACATATGAGGTTTATAGCTTATCTCAGTTTTAGCCTTTGAATAGGTATGATTTTTCAGAAGTGCGTTTTGAACATATGGCACAATAGTGGTTAGAATGGAACATGCTGGAGGGATAGGTTCCTGACCCAGAGACTCCACAGACTCTGGAATAGATTGCCTATACATGTCAAGCAAAGTGCCTCTTTGGCCCTCTTCAAAAGGAACCTTGACGATTGGATGGGAGAAAGGAAATTCACCCCAGGGATCACGTCAGTTTCCCTGCTAGACAGGGGTCCAGGGAAGTAAATAGTGTAGGAAGAAATAGCCAGGGAATTGTTATGGCTAGGCTTGTATAGGCCCTAGGGCTGATAGCCTAATACCAACCTATGAACCTATGTAGAAATGGGGCTAAGACATCAAAACAGTTGATCAAATGCAAAATTTAAATTTGCATTTTCTCTGAGGAGTGAATCCCCACACAACCCTGCAGAGGGCTTTGGCCCTCTAATCAGCTCCAAAATCACTGCAGCAGGTGAAAAAGGAAATTGTCCCCTGCAGTGATCACTAACAATTTATTATCAGCTCTACATTCCAGCACAGATGGATATCACACAGCTTACTAACTGTGATATAAATCTCAAGGCTTCCCAAAACATCCATAATTATACTGATACCTTATTAGCAGAACTATCATGATGCATTTCCTTTGATTTATAGGATTGATTTATAGGATTTCTGAGAGATAAACAAATGTTGTCCATGACGTAAGGCTAGACGCCTCACTATCTATAATCTGCCTTCTCAATTAATTGTTTACATGGATTTTTATCAGTAGCATGCTTCCAGTCTCTATCTTTTTAAAAATATTTTTATTGAAATTTTATATACAAGAAGAAACAAATTAACATATTTAAGCAAAAAACAACTAATATAAATGTCTACAGCAATTCTTACTATTTACATCGTAAAGATTTATTAAACAATCAAATAGTACAAATTGATCATAGAACATACATTAAGATTTATCTGGTAATAAGTTCAAGTGTATCCAGTACATGTGTAGTTATTTTGTGTATTTTATCTTAATAGTAGAAATGTATTTATTTATTTATTTACATTTGTTGCCGGGTAAATGTCAGACTGGGCTGAAAGCCCATTTTCATGCAGAGACCCGGGGAGAAAAGCTTCACATATATGAGAAACATAATAGATTAACAAAATATTAAAGTGCTTTACAATTTATACATACAAATACAGTTACACAAAGAAAATAAGTAACAGTAGTTAAATAAGGTAGATACAACAACAAGAAAAAATGCAAAATACAAGAAAAATAATTGAGTAAGAAACTAACAGATGACTGCTGACTGAAAAATAAATATGGCAGATGGATATAGCAGCTTTAAGACTGGCTAGAACAAATGCCGGGAAATAAAACCCTGCACTTAGAGTAAATTAAAGATTGGAAGGCAGAGACAATTGAGAGCAATAAAAATAGTTATCAAAAGTATAAATTAGTGAAGAAATATGGTCACTAGTCAGGATTAGAGCATGAACATAACCAGCAGTTGGTGGGTATTGTCTCAAGCTTTGCTTGAATCTGGCAGTGTTATTAAGCTTAAGAATATGCTGTGGCAATTGGTTCCAAGACCTAGAAATTTTGTTAGAGTAGAGTGAGTCACCAAAAGTCTTTGCAGATTTGGTTACTTTTAACAAAAGTTTATCAGAGGATTGAAGGCCTCTAAGGTTAGTATTAGTTTGAATGAAGTCTTTTAGACAGGAATCAGGTTTATTTAAAATGTTGTGGGCAAAGGTGAGTTGCTTTAGTTGTAGCAAGTTGGGTAGTTCAATCCAGTTGAGCTTTTTTAGGGCTAAGCAGTGGTGCTGCCTAAGGGTAAGTTAGATGCAAATTTGGCTATTTTATTATAGCATAACTAGCATATAGCATTTATTTTTTAAACACAACAGTAACAGTATTTATAAATACTGCAAAAGAAAGCATGACCTCATTTTCCAATTATTTGTAGCAATTTTCCTGGCTATAATTATTAAACTCCACAGAAATGGATACTGAGGTGAGGATATATATTCAGGAATTGGATATTAAACAATACCAGAAGGTTAGGTACATAAATTTATCAGACCACAAAGCTTGCAGGAAAGATTGTTTTTTTTTTGGTCCTAATCCACTTAAGCAAAGTGGTGTCAGTACTTATTTTACTTTTTTTTTATTTTATGTTTAATACTACTAATTAAAACTTTTTTTCATGAAACTATGTCAGTAGAAAAGCAAGGCACCCAACTTGTTATATGATTGACACATGCATATTAGAGAATTCACCTTAAGAATGAAAGTCAAGATGTAAGTCTTACCATCCATGTCAGAAATGCATAACTACTTAGTTATAACAAGAGAGACCCAATCATAATTCTTTGCAGTATGGACATTTTGTTGCTCCATTGTACTACCAGTTACAGAATAAAAGGTGTTCATAGGTTCATAGGTAAGTACTAGGCTATTTGCCCGAGGGCATATGTAAGCCTAGCCAGAATGTGTTGGCTTTCGTTGCTCCCTTAGTTTAGTTCCCTGTGCCTCTGTCCAGCAGAGCCATTAGTTCCCTGTGCCTCTGTCCAGCAGAGAAATTGCAGTGATCCCTTTGGTAAATTTTCTGTTTCCCATCCACTCATCAAGGTTTCTCTTGAAGAGTGTTAGTGAGGGGCTCTGCCTAATGTAGATTGGAATCTTGTTCCAAAGCATGGGGAGTCCCTGGGACAGGAATCTATCCCTCCAGCAAGTCCTATTTATCATTATGGTGAGGTTTAGATCCCTAGAGCGTGTGGCTCTCGGGTATTTTTTTTTTAGGTGGAGCATGTCCATCAATTCTGGGTTGGACATGGCCTTGTATGTCAGGCAGAGATCACCTGTGAGTAGGTGGCAAGCAACTGAGTACAGCTGGAGTTTCTTCAGTTGGGCTGCATAGGGCATCTGTTTGAGGCCGGTAATCCTCTTGATGAGGTACTTCTGTGGTCTTTCCAGCTGTTGCAGGTGTCTTGTAAGGTACATCCCAAATGGGGCGTTGTACTCTATGATGGGTCTGATGAGTGATGAGTAGAAGGGCACAATAACCTCTTTTGTTTTAGATGTGAACCCTTTTATGATTAGGTGGGCAACATAGAAGGATTGTCTAACCACCTTGGCAATATGATTATCAAAGGAGAGATTACTGTCTACTTGGGTCCCCAGATCCCTTATTTCATTTTCTGTATTTAGAGGACTACCAAGTATGGGGTAGTTTGCAGGTACTTTGTTTTTTCCAAAGGGGATGACTATGCACTTTTTGGCATTTAGCTTGAGACCATGATTTTGACACCAGGTATTCGTCTCAGTGAGACCCTTCTGGAGGATGTCTGTATCCAGTGGCGGCTGGTGACTTTAAATCAAAGGGGGGCTGCAGGAGACAGCTGCATGAGTGGTGTCAGTGGGAAGGGGTGTGACCCAGTCATCTAGAAAGGGGAGGAGCTATGCTCAAAACCACAAAAATTGTAAATTTAATTAAATACGCTGCCCTGGGTGCCAAACCGTCATTATGAGAGTCCAATCAAGACAAAATGAAGTATAGAAAAAAAAATATTTCAATGCATTGGCTGCATGACAGCTTACTTAATATCTAGATGGAAACAAAAAGGTTGTGAGGCATGAAAAAATAAATTACTTTTTAAATACATTACTGGAATGCCAGTCAAAATCAAGTATAAGAAAAACAAGCAACACTCAACTCAAACCACTTCTCCTTGCACTACAGTTCTAATTATAATTTATATTCAGCTTTATTAAAGTACCAAGTAACATGCTGAAAGTAGCAATCTCTGTGATATCCCCACTTGTAATAATGTTTCTTATCCAAAAAAGACCTGCTGCCCGACAACAACTAACTAGTTCACATTTACTGCTTTATAATGTGCTTCAAGTTGTCATTATTTCTGCAGTATAAGTGGAACATATCCAGTTTCCCATTGATTACATATTCATCATTCCAATTACACCTCTTTAATATGCCCATCCAACAAATACTTCTCTTACAGCTCACCTTCTCATCACTGAAACAATACTATTTGTTATATTATCTATGTAAATGCAGTCCTATCCAGACATTACTAATAAAAGCCCTCCCTTAGTAAATATGCAATTATAACCATAACATTGCCACCAGACAACACAGCATACCTTTCCTAATCCTCTCCAGTCTTCCTCTTTACTACCTAATCTCCATCCAGTTTAAACTTCAAACAAAGAACCTTGGTGCAGTTTTTGGCCAATGTTTATTTTTTTCAGTACCATATTGCTGTGAGCTTTTAATTAAACCAAAAGGAGGTAAACATCCATCACATTCATCCCATCAATGTATGTATATTCACTTACAGTTCTATTTTCTATCAGCACTCATATCTCTGCTTCAACCATATAATAACTGCCATCATCCACCAGCAACACTACTGGGGACAAAGGATATTCGTCCATTCTTTAAACAATAATTTTCAGTACATCACTACTATAAACATGTCACCCAGTCAATAAAGTACTACAAGCATTTTCAAACTGCACACCCATTTTATCCTGGATACCACATTTCCTCATGATTTTACTAACAACCAGGATTAACTGAGACCAATCAATAAGTTTAGAACCTTAAGATGCAATAATCTTTACACTTCACTTGCTGGTTAAACACATCCAAAGCAGAAATAAGTAACCTGCCAAATAAAAAAACCCGAAAATATTCACAAGTAGTCCTCACATTACTACATATTTAATCCTTCATATTTTCATTGCACTTTATGTCACCCCTATCCACATCTACAACCCATTTCCTACATCAAAAGAGTGATGATCCTGCTTTCTTCATCTTTCACACACATCTTGTACGTTACATTTGTTCAGTGAAAGAAAATAATACTCTTACATTATAAAATAAATTATTAAAATAATACTCTTACATTATAAAATAAATTATTAAAATAATACTCTTACATTATAAAATAAATTATTAAAATAATACTCTTACATTTTTGTCAAATATCTTCCAACATCCACTTACGTTTCTGAAAACTTCAGACACAAAGAATTAAGATTATTCAAATATGTGCTTCTGCATCATCGCCTATATATTTTACCAAAACTAAATAAAATATATTATTACCGAGACCACTTGAATCTGAGCCTAACACATATCTATCTAATTCTGTAATGATATCCTAAGTTCTTCAAGCAACAATAAAAAGAAACAAAAAAAATTGTGGAAATTGGCAGAATGCACTGAGTTTAGTACAAATCTCCTGGGAAGCAATGTAATATGCAGATAAGGTGCCACATGCAAGCAGTATATCAGCAGCATACTACAACTATGTGGCAAGGAGGTGCCACATGCAAGCAGTATATCAGCGTACTAAAACTGCTATGTGGCAAGGAAATCAACGACAGTCAGTAACCTGCATTCAACAATAACTATCTGGCAAGCAATTAACATACAACAAAAAAAATTAATAAAAACCTTTGTCATACATTGTAAGACATTCACAGTATAATTTAGTGTTCAATTTTATTATGCCAACATTGCTTATATGCCATAGTCAACTCGCATCAATGCAGAACACTGACAATACAAAGAGGGCCACTGGTGTACAAGCCTATCCCGAATGGATAGCCTATGGTACTGAAGCCATGTGTTGTATAATGGTGATGCATTTTGCAATGTAGCCACCCCCTTTCCCTGTTAACATGTAGTCAGCACAGTGCTGAACAGCATATTAACTTAACAACAAAAAAAAAAGGCAACAACAACAGTACTCATCAGGATGATGGCACAATGCCACATACTGTTAGCATGTAGAAAAATAGTCCCCCCAAAAAACTGGAAATTGCTTCAAACACTAATCACCTTATTCCCTAGTGTATTCAAATTCCAATAGCTAAAGCAAATCTCAATTTCCATAACATCTACACCTCTGAAATTAAAATAAATGTAGGGTGAAGTTTTCTAAGTCCTAATTAGTACATACTACTACAAAAAAATTGCAATAACACTGAACAAAGACCAAACACAGAGGTGCCATCTACCCCGAACACCGAAGATGGCCACCAACTGAGAAGCATATTAAATGATGCTATGCCAGCAGGAAAATCAATAATTGCCAGACAAAGCCAGTAAAAAAGGAACTTGGTTCAGATTTAGATCCTAACTGAAGGAAATTCTGTCTGGATGGTAACAAAAATAAAATCTGGAAGAAAAAAGATAATGTAAAGAATAAAGGAGAGGAACAAGCAGTGGTTGACTTTGAAGACAGAGCAAGGAAGGAAATTCTGAAGTTTACAGCCAGCTCTGAAAAGTTGAAAGGGACAGACTGTCTATGCATATGCATTATGAAGGCCAGTAACAGCAACTGGACTGGTATAGCACAGCAGGACATATTAAAAGAGAGGTCACATCACATTTATATCTTAAGAAGTCTTGCACAGATCAACAATTGTGAAGATACAAACATACCAACAATAGTAAATGCTGTTAAAAAAATGTGAGACAAGAAAGGTGTTGAAATGTTGAAACAAGAGCATTTGTAGAAAATGACAAGTCAGCTTATACCAGACAGAAACTGAACACATTTAATCTGGTCATAGGGAGTGTCAGTTCGTTGGCATGAAGTGCACACTGCTATTTCCTGCAGCATTCTGCATGTTGTTTTTTTTTTTTTTTCCTGGGGCCTCATCTGATTCTGTAGACAGAGCCGAGTCTGGCACCTACCTTTGTTTATCTTCACTTCTTAGTGACTGACTGTCCGTCTTCTCCTTTCTTTTCCTTTCTGACTCAGTGACTGCAGCAAGCCGAAAAAAAACAAAGTTGTTTAAGTACTTTTACTTTCAGCAACGCAATGCAATGGTAATGTACCTTCCCTCCGTAACACAATACAAGAAGTACTGTTTACAGGCTACTACTACTGACTGTTTATTGCTCTCTTTTTTGAAAAGAGACCGAGAACCAATCAATAGCAACCCAGCCGTCCACGTCATGTACATGCCTGCGGACGTGGCAGTCTGAACCCCCTTCTAGTTTGCTGTGTGTTTAAACTGCATAGACTTCTGGGCATCTAATCTGGACTACTTTTACAGCAGTCTAGATTCCAGACCCTAATTAAAAAAAAAAAAAAACCCAGAAGTCGATGAGCATATGTAGTTCAAGTTCCGGGACTTTGCAAGTTGGTCAGAGTCGCTTAGGAGCATAGTGCACAACACGAACAAAGTAAAAATTTTTTTTTTAATTTTTTATTCAATATATATGAATGTAATTGTCCATTTTTGATGGGAGGGCTGCAGTCCTGCAGTCCAATAGCATGAACCGCCCCTGTCTGTATCAGCTGGAGAGTCAATTATGGCCCCAGTTTGCAGTCGTCTATGAACTTGGTCAGCCATAGTCCTCCTGTGCTTGTCTGTACCTCTGAGAAGTATATACCAAACAGGAGGGGTCCCAGGACTGAGCCCTGGGGGACGCCACTTGTAACCGGTGTAGAGTCAGACATAGAGCCTGCAACTCTCACCGTGTGGGTTCTATCCATGAGCCAACTGGCAACCCATCTCGTGATGTAGGGGTTTATGTTCAGGCTTGTGAGCTTGTGTATAATACCAGAATGGGGAATGGTGTTGAAAGCCTTTGTGAAGTCTAGGTAGGCTGTGTGGACCTCCTTTCCCTCATCTAAAGCCTTGGTAACTGTCTCAAAGAAGTCCACCAGGTTTAGGAGGCATGATCTGCACTTAACAAAGCCAAACTGGGTAGGGTCCAATGTTTGGATGTTCCCAATGTCTCTATTAATGATTTCCATGATGATGTGCTCCATAGCCTTGCAGACCAGGCTAGTCAGGCTTATAGGTTGATAGTTCCTGGGGTCCTTTGTGGCTCCACCTTTGTGGAGTGGGATAACTGTTGCTGTGCACCACTCTATGGGTATGTAGCCTGTAGAGAGGCTGAGTTTGAACAGTGTGTTTAGGTGAGGGGTTAGTTCATTTTGAAGTTCGTGTAGGACACAAACTGGGACACTGTCCAGTCCCATTGAAGCTGTGTTTTTGGCTTTGGATAGGGCTGTTTTAACCTGTGTGCCAGTGATTGCCGGGTGTCTACATTCTTCTCGTATGGTTATGGGCCCTTTATGGGGTGAGAGGGGGGTGAAGTTTGCACTAACCCGGTCTGCCAAAATGTTGGCAATATCAGTTGGTTCAGTGTATTTTGTGCCATTCTGCACTAACTCAGAGCAGATCTGAGAGTTTCCACTTAGGTTCTTGACATAGCTAAAGAATGCTTTGTGGTTATCTTTGGAGTCCTTGGCAATTTTTCTTTTTGAAGCTAGCCTTGGATGATTTTATGAGGGATCGTAGTTTCATGCTGATACTGATCAGGGATGTCTTTCCTTCTTGGGATTTTACACTTTTCTGTACTAGTTTCCTCCTATTGTATAGCTTGTTTATGGCAGGGGTCCACCAGACTGGTTTACTTTTCTTGGACGAGTCAGTCTTGGTTTTGCTTGGGATAGCACAATCCATGCATTCTTGCAGGTGCTCATAGAGTGTTTTTGTAAGGGATTCAGCAGCTTGGACAGCATTGTCCTTTAGCATGTGGGCTGTGAACCTTTCCACCTCAGTCTTGGGTAATGTGAAGTTTGCTTTTGAAACTTTTTCATGGTGGTTTCCTTGATTGGGGGTGGGGGCAGAATGTGGATATCCAGAGTGATTAGTCTATGGTCTGATCTAACTAGTGAGGGGTTGACCTCCAGTGTAGACCACCGGTCGCCCATGTTGGTGATGACCAGGTCCAATGTGTTGTCATCTCTGGTGATGGTGTTGTCCAGTTGATCCAAGGCGTTCGAGTTTATAAATTCAAGGAAGCGTTGGGCAAGGGAGTTAGTACTTGAATAGTTCTCCCAGTTAATGTTTGGGTAATTGAAATCACCCAATATGAGGGCATTTGGTAGGACCTTCCTATTTTCCAATGTCTCCAGAAAGGTGGAATGCGGGTCCCGGTGGTGATCTGTAGCAAGCTACAATTTGAATTTCAGTTTTGTCCGTTGTTAGTTGCACATGGATGATCTCTGAGGCATTGTGCTGCGCCACTAACCTGGAGGTGTGGGTATCCTTGATGAATATGGATACACCCCCACCTTTTGTGTTTCAGTCCAGGTTCTGTGGCCGAAAAGTATGGTATGAGTTATAGCCTGGTAGTGCTGGGGTGCTCTCTGGAGCCTTAAATCAGGTTTCTGTTACTGCACAGATATTGATGTTCTCCATACTGAGGAGTGCCTTGAGTGCATGCATTTTGAGGTTTAGACTTCTGGCGTTGAGTAGCATTACCCTTAGTTTTTGGTTACTTGTGCTATTTACGGTGGTGGGTTTGTCTTTTGAGCTTGCCTAAAAAAGGCACTTTGGGGGGCGGCAAAAGCCTTGGCCAGTATTCAAAAGCCTAAGGGAGACAGGTGCAGGCCATCTCTTGTGAAGCAATGTGGCTTGTCGAGCATGTCATCCCAAGGTGGACAGATACTGTATCCCCTTTGAATGACACCAGAAACTTAGCCAATTGTTGAAATTGATAATTTTTTCTTGATACTGTGGCATCATTCTTGGTGAGGGCAGGATGCTACTCAGGGTCAGGGTCATACTGGCTTGGGCTACGTGATCAGAGAGCTCTTCCATGTCTCTTTTCATGTAGTCCAGGGAGATACATCCCAGATCAATCACACCAACATGGACAATGACAAAGTCATATTTGTACTTATTCTGGAGTGACTTGAGTGCTTGTGTTATGTGGCGGATCCTCGCACCTGACAGGCAGCTAACTGTAACCTTCTCCTTGTCCAGCCTAGTTAGTAGGATATTAGTGTACCTGACTAAAGAGTTGCCTATTACTAGTGTGTTGGGTATGTTATTTTGCCTTAAGGGCTGGGATTGCATGGCACACTGATTATGTGAAGTATGTGTTTCATGGTTTGTGATGGGGTGTGGAGGTTGCTTGGGTGTCTGCTTTGCAGGTCTCTGTTGCTTTTGCAGATTTTTATTTAGAGCCTCAGAGTATGTTTTCATATATTTATGTGTGTTATTTGCTGGTGTTAGTTTAGTAGGTCAATGTGAGACTGGTGGTGTGTTGCAAGTATTTTCCTTCTCCTCTTGACTGTCAGTTCCAGTTTTGGGTTGTGAGAGCTTTGTCTCCAGTTTGGCTGTATAATTGCATCTGTCGCATATATTAGTGTTTGGTGGTAGGAGGAGAGGGTTGTCTGTGTACATGAGGCAGTTGTAACATTGCCTCAAAATGCCTAGATTCACCAGTTGGACTGGAGAGTACACCTGAAACTGACCTTTGGACATGCCTGAATAGGTAAAGTGAGCTGTTTTACTGATTGGCTGGTAGGGACGAATAGAGAGTCTTGTCCATCTGGACAGTATAGGGGGGTCTAGTGCTACGGTTAATTAGTGCTTGCTATGTATTTTGAGCAAGTACTGGGCTGTGAAATGAATGGTTTAAGTGCTTAAGTTGAAAGTTTGTGTAGTTCCAAGGGAAAAATTGAAGACTACACTTCGTGGAGCCGGGAATAGTTTAACCCTAGCTAACTGGTGCTGCCCGACACGCAAAACCGCGCAAATGCGGTTTTTATAGCAGGGAAATGAAAGAGACAGAAATTAGCTCAAAATGGCGAATAAACTACTAACTTCTGGGCTGAAACAACTCCTCCCGGGACAGATAGGCTGCTCAAAGCTCCCGTCTCTCACAGGTGAACAGAGAAACTTCCTCCTATCCAATTAAGGTATGGGCAACACAGAAACTTGTAACACAGCCCTGAATTCAGCAATAACCTGAAAACTGGACTATACTAGTTCAGAAAGGTGGGAAACAAGTATATATTTTTTTGTTTTTTTTTTTCAGAAAAGAAAGCAGATACAATAAAAAAACACTTTAAATGCACAGAAATGGTTATTGCACTTTAGTGTGTAACCTACAGCAGTTAAACAGATTATTTAAACAAAAAAATTACTTAGTTCAAGTGCAGGCAGCAAATAAGTACAATATGTAGCAGAAACAAGCTTTTTAAGTCACAGAAATGCTAAAACATTGGCGTTTTCGGCGGAATTAGTTAAAGACAGCAAGAAAATGCAGAAAAATGATACTTAATCACTCCAAATTTTCTCTTTTGTCTCTCTGCTGCTGTAGAATGCTGCAGGACACTTGGCAGGCACTCGCTGAGCTGAACACAAGTGCAAAAAACGTGCAAATGCATTTTTTATAGCAGGGAAATGAAAGAGAGAGAAATTAGCCCAAAATGGCCAATAAACTGCTAACTTCTGGGCTACAGCAAACAAGGCACACACATTTCAGAAAGAAACAGTTCGAATAAGCAGGCACAATAAGCCTTTAACCAGAAATTCCCATCTCAGAAGGGCAGGATCTAGCCTCTCCTCCCACAAGAGTGCAGACTACAAACCTTCTTAATGTAAAATATCTGGCCTGAAGCCCAAGTGCTTATACCAGAACTAATGCACTTTTAGAATAACAGACACTGAGCCTTCAATCAGCAATTCCCAACTTAGAAGGATGTAAGCTACCTGTCCTGCCACAACAATGCAGTTCACAAACCCTCTTAATGTAAAACAACTGGTCTGAAGCCCAGGTGCTTAAACCAAAGGCTTAGAATAACAGTTACAATTGAATCAGGCTACTACCAAGCAGTAATAATTGAGTACTTTTAAGAAGAAGCACAAGCAAAATACGGTAATAAAGTGGGAAGAAACACAATTACAGTAAAAGCAAATGAATAACGTACATTTTTTTTTAAACACTAGAAAATGAGCAAACTGATTTAAACAAATCACCCAATTAACCAGTAAAAAAACCTCAAAACTGAGCCCTGTTCCAGTAGTCTTCAATCAGACAAGTTCTAACCGCATACTCCTGCCACTAGGGTGCAGGGGAACTTTCTCCAAAAAAGATGGGCTGGATTAGTGCTCAAGTTATACAAACAAAGCTAGATTCAGCAGGCCTGAATCTAGTCTATGCTACAGCAGACAAGGTGCACAAATATCAGAAAAACAGTTCAAATAAGCAGGCACAGTAAGCCTTTGGCCAGAAATTCCCAGCTCAGAAGGGCAGAAACTAGCCTCTCCTCCCACAAGAGTGCAGACCACAAACCTTCTTAATGTAAAATAAATGGCCTGGAGCCCAAGTGCTTAACCAGAACTAATACACTTTTAGAATAACAGACACTGAGCCTTCAATCAGCAATTCCCAACTTAGAAGGATGTAAGCTACCTGTCCTGCCACAACAGTGCAGACCACAAACCTTCTTAATGTAAAACAACTGGTCTAAAGCCCAAGTGCTTTAACCAAAGGACTTAGAATAACAGTTACAATTTAATCAGGCTACCACCAAGCAGTAATAAATGCAGCAGAATAACACAATTGAGTACTTTTAAGAAGAGGCAAAAGCAAAAAAAGGTAATAAAGTAGGAAGAAACACAAATACAGTAAAAGCAGATAAAGTGCAAATTGTTTTTTTTTTTATACAGCAATGGAAAACAAGCAAACTGATTTAAACAAATTACCCAAGTAACCAGTAAAAAACCTCAGAACTGAGCCTTGTTTCAGCAGTCTTCAATCAGACAAGTTCAGGGCCTAAGTGGGTATGCCTCCTCAGATGTTCTCTCTGTATTAGGCAGGATGAGCTAATGAGACTAAACTAGGATAGAGCTGGGATAGGGCTGAACAGATGAGAATAGCAGGAGTGTCTGAAATCAAAATATGATCTCACTGTACTTGGTTGAGTGAGCAAATGAGATGGGCCCAGGAGGAGAGTTCAAACACAAATTTACAGGAGGGGCGGTCAATTCCAAAGCCACCAAGATTAATACCAAAACAAGAACAGGGAGGGTGGGTGAGGAAAACTAACTGCAGACACAGAGAAAACTCACAATTTTCAGTACACAAATAAATAAGCAGATAAATGCAGTATTATTTTTAACACAATATTCAATGAAACAATAAAACAGAAAAAAAAAGCAGTACTAGCTTATAACACTGCAAGTTTGTACTTATCTCAGCTTGTAATAAAGTTGTTAGGTTCATAGATTCATAGACAATGTTTAAATATTAGATAGGTTCATAGACTATTACTAGGCTAACTGCCCTTGTGGGTCATTTTAAACCTAGCCTACTACCCCATGTGAGAATCAAACCATGCACCTTGTGTTTGCAAGATAAACACCTTAACCATTCTGCCAACCTCCCACCCTCAATAGCAGCTCAAGTATGCAACTATTCAGCAGAAATAATTTCAGAGATAAGGGAATAAGACTTTAAGGCACAGAGAGGCCCTCTAAGCTAAGATTTCAACACCAAATATCAATGAAGTGAGAAGAACAATCCAACTAACTGCAGACATAGAGAGAACTCACAATTTTCAGTGCACAAATTAATAAGCAGATAAATGCAGTACTATTTTAACACAATTTTCAATGAAGCAATAAAACAGAAAAGGAATGCAGTACTATCTTATAACACTGCAAGTTTGTACTTATCTCAGCTTGTATTAAAGTTGTTGCAGCTCAAGTATGCAACTATTCAGCAGAAATAATTTCAGAGATAAGGGACTAAGACGTTAAGGCACAAAGGAGCCCTCTAGGCTAAGACTTCTACAATGAATATCAATGAAGTGAGAAGAATAAACCAACTAACTGCAGACACAGAGAGAACTCACAATTTTCAGTGCACAAATAAGCAGATAAATGCAGTAGTGTTTTGTACACAATATTCAATGAAACAATAAAACAGAAAAAATGCAGTACTATCTTATAAAACTGTAAGTTTGTACTTATTTCAGCTTGTAATAAAGTTGTTGCAGATCAAATATGCAAATATTCAGCAGAAATAATTTCAGAGATAAGGGACTATGATTTTAAGGTACAGAGAAGCCCTCTAGGCTAAGAATTCTACACCAAATATCAATGAAGTGAGAAGAATAAACCAACTAACTGCAGACACAGAGAGAACTCACAATTTTCAGTGCACAAATAAGCAGATAAATGCAGTACTGTTTTTAACACAATATTCAATGAAACAATAAAACAGAAAAAAATGCAGTACTATCTTTTAACACTGCAAGTTTGTACTTATCTCAGCTTGTAATAAAGTTGTTTCAGCTCAAGTATGCAACTATTAAGCAGAAATCATTTCAGAGATAAGGGACTAAGACTTTAAGGCAGAGAGAAACCATCTAGGCTAAGACTTCTACACCAAATATCAATGGAGTGAGAAGAATAAACCAACTAACTGCAGAGAACTCACAATTTACAGTGTGCAAATAAATAAGCAGATAAATGCAGTACTAGTTTTAACACAATATTCAGTGAAAAAATAAAACAGAAAAAACGCAGTAGTCTTTTAACACTGCAAGTTTGTACTTATCTCAGCTTGTAATAAAGTTGTTGCAGCTCAAGTATGCAACTATTCAGCAGTAGGAGTGCAAAATGTTTTACAGTTATGAGAGACGTGATGCACTTAACACTGCCACACAGACAGTGTGGTTAGAATTTAAGTTAACCTCGGGTGAACTAACATCTTTAAAATGTGTTATTTTGGTCTGCTTGTGTGTGTCTGTGTGTGTGTGTGTGTGTGGTTGCGTGTTTGTGTATGACAGCCAGAAGTGTTTTACACTTTTCAAAGTGGTTTAGTCCTTGGTTGCTCTCTTTCTTGTTTCTGCTGTTTGTGCTGCACATCTTTGATGTCACAGAGGTTCATAACAGGCTTGTCTTTTCCACAGTTTGGACAGTAATCAGCATGCCCCATGTATTACAGAGAGAATGCTAACCACTGATGCAGAGTTTGGCCAGTACAACCTTTGACCTACAGAATATTTTAATCAAAATAAACTACAAGCCAGTTTTGTTGGTCTTTTGCCCAGAAGAGAACATAATACAATGCTGGTAGTCTTGATTTTGTTGCAAGGACACAACAATAGTGAACTACCTTTGGCTGTGGTGAGAAACAGTAACCAGTGACCAGTACTGTAAAGAATCACTTGGATTTGTAATCACTTTTGCCTAAATTCTAAAACACACACAGATCACTGTACTAGCAACCAAAGTGGATCTTAGAGTCCTTGCATTGGGAGCCTTCAGTGGACAGCCTGGCTATTGCATTCAGAACCAGAGACAAGTCCATCCTCCAAATAATTCAAGGTATATATTCTTAAAATGATTTGGTCAGATGTTGCCAGTATGTACACACATCATAATGTCTGCTGGTTCTAGAAATTGTAACATTTGGGATTGTTCATCAGTGTGCACATTGTCAGCAGTAACTGATTAAGTATTTATTTCATTTTATTTATTGTATTTTACATTTGTTTACTGGGAAAATCCGATTGGACACATGTCCTTTTTCAGCGGAGGCCCAGGGAGAAAAGCTCGACATAAAACAAGCAGTACAGCAAGATACAGAGTAAGTTACAATATTAACATGAACTTTCAAAGTTATTACATGATAATGTCAGAGACAGGTAGAATTACATAGTCATTACAGTGCAGCAGGTCAGTCAATACATATTTCCTGTGAACATTCATAGTTATAATCCTTGGAAAGTCATATTTCACATTTACATATTTACAAGGATAAACATCGTTAGTCATTCGTATTTCATATAAATATTACTTTATGGTAAATCTTTTACCATAAATTATATGCGAGGGGAAATGAATTGTATGGATAGGAGAGTTCCTTATGCCAGGAATAAAGTGAATGAGTAGTGTGCTAAGGTGGGCGGTGTGAGAGGTTCTATAGGGTAGGCAGAGGAAGATATTGGTAGAAAGATGTTAGATAAACAGGAGTAGTGATAAGGGGAGTGACAGAGAGGGGGGAATACTAGTCAGTAGTAGAGCATAAGGGCAGTGACAGTGAGGGGGAATGTTAGTCAGTATTAGAGCATAAGGGCAGTGACAGTGAGGGGGAATATAGTCAGTAGTAGAGCAGAAGGGCTGTGACAGTGAGGGGGAATGTTAGTCAGTATTAGAGCATAAGGGCAGTGACAGAGAGGGGGGAATGTTAGTCAGTATTAGAGCATAAGGGCAGTGACAGTGAGGGGGAATGTTAGTCAGTATTAGAGCATAAGGGGAGTGACAGAGAGGGGGGAATACTAGTCAGTATTAGAGCATAAGGGCAGTGACAGTGAGGGGGAATGTTAGTCAGTATTAGAGCATAAGGGCAGTGACAGTGAGGGGGAATGTTAGTCAGTATTAGAGCATAAGGGCAGTGACAGTGAGGGGGAATGTTAGTCAGTATTAGAGCATAAGGGCAGTGACAGTGAGGGGGAATGTTAGTCAGTATTAGAGCATAAGGGCAGTGACAGTGAGGGGGAATGTTAGTCAGTATTAGAGCATAAGGGCAGTGACAGTGAGGGGAATGTTAGTCAGTATTAGAGCATAAGGGCAGTGACAGTGAGGGGGAATGTTAGTCAGTATTAGAGCATAAGGGCAGTGACAGTGAGGGGGAATGTTAGTCAGTATTAGAGCATAAGGGCAGTGACAGTGAGGGGAAATGTTAGTCAGTATTAGAGCATAAGGGCAGTGACAGTGAGGGGGAATGTTAGTCAGTATTAGAGCATAAGGGCAGTGACAGTGAGGGGGAATGTTAGTCAGTAGTAGAGCATAAGGGCAGTGACAGAGAGGGGGGAATGTTAGTCAGTAGAGTTGCCATCATTCTTTGTGGCTAAAGCCGGACTAAGGTCACACCCCTCACATCACCCATAACTCCACCCATTCCCACCCCCTCGCCCATCCATGCTGCACCCATTTTGTGATATCACAGTGACATCAGCTGACTGCGGTGGTGGTGCTGCAGTAGCGTTATCACCTCACAGTTAGACGTTGCCCATTCGATTCTCAGTTAGAGCGTCTTCTGTGTGGCGTCATGCGTGAATGGGCGTTCCTTCGTTGAAGGTTGTGCGTTAGGCCCGGCAAGCCAGCACGAAAAAATCTACTGCCAATCATTAGCGGACCGGAGTTCCGCTGTGGCGACCCCTAACCAGGAAAAGCCAAAAGACACAAACAAACCGTGACATCAGCTGATAACTGATTTTTCTGTTCTGGATGCATGCTTTCACACTTAATGGAACATGCACACAGAAAATACAAAAACCCAATTGCTGCAACTCACGGCTTTAAAATGGCACATAGATACCAACAGAACAGAAAATAAAATAAACCCAGGTCCTGCTACTCGCAGGCTTGAAGTGGCACATGCACATAGAAAGAAGGGTTGCCACCCCTCCGTTTTTTTCTGGACTATCCGGAAATCAAACTGATTCTCCGGCAGTCCGGAAAACACTGTACAAACTCCGGTATTCCGTTTCAAAAAAGGAAACAGACTATTGGAGTTTGTAAACTGGCTGATGTACTTTGCTTTATTACAGAAAAGCATAGTAAATCAGCCAAAAACAGGCAGCAGGAATGGAAAAAGAGGGCTTTCCCCATGGTGTAATGTCATCGTGACATCACAAATGGGTGGAATATGGGCGGGAGAGGAGGTGGGGTGGACGGGGTTACTCGTGATGCGAGGGGTATGGTTTTACTCCGGTTTTAGCCACAACGAAAGGTAGCAACGCTAATAGAAAGTACATTAACACAGATGCTAACTCAATGACTAAAAGTGTTTTCTTCTTATAATGTGATCACAATCAATAGAAAGGAGAAGGCAAGATACCACTGTAACAAGCTTTCAAGAGGATGACTGATTTACTGCGTTCTGTGATGTTTTTGCTGACATTGCATTCATATCCGCAGTGTCTGCAAAATGAAATTAATTTAAAACCTGCTGCATATCAACAAGTTTACCTCAGGCTCTGTATTTACAGTTGATCAAAGTGTATCTTGGACAGATAACACATTTTAAACACCCCCCCCCCACAGGCACACACACACACACACACACACACACACACACACACACACACACACACACACACACACACACACATATACACCTTCCAGTCTACAAAAACAGAGCTTTGTTCCTGCATAAAACACACACCAAAACTTCCAGTCCACAAAAACGGAGCTTCTTTCCAGCATAATACACACCTTCCAGCATAACAGTCTACAAAAATGGAGCTTCCTTTCAGCATAATACACACCTTCCAGCATAACAGTCTACAAAAACGGAGCTTCCTTCCAGCATAATACAAAACGGACCTTCCTTCCAGCATAATACAAAATGGAGCTTCCTTCTAGCATAATACAAAATGGAGCTTGCACAACCTTACTGAAAAAATACAAGCTTCCTTCCAGGCAGCATAATACAAAATTGAGCTTGCACACACACAAAACTGGAGCTACCTTACTGCAGAAAATACAAACAGAGGAGCTACCTTACTGCAGAAAATACAAACAGAGCTTCTAATACCTTACCTTACTGCAGAAACAGAGCTTTCACCACTTAAAATGAGCAACTTTCACCACTTAATGAATAAAACCAGACCAGCCAGCCATGTTAACTATGGCAGCAGGTACGCGCACTTTTGTGTTTAAATTACTTTATTGTGAGCATGAGTCCTCCATTGGGTCCTTCCCTTCCCATGAAACAAGCAATGAAGAGACAGGACGCATAAGCTTAATGGATGAGGCATCTGCTGTTCTACGTTTTGATCTGGTCTGGTGTTCAGTGTCATCCATGTCAAAAGATGTCTTTGTTTAGTTGTAGATCTGCTAGCAAAGGTAGGAGGACACTGGCTGGTAGAGCATGATTTTGTCCTTCTTCTAAGCGTACATAACATAAAATTAATTCTTCTGCATCATTAAAAACAAATTTGGCACAAAACCCAGACTTCACGTGTCCGGTTTCGAATGAAATTGGTAACCGGACAATTTGTCAGAAAACCAGACAGTCCAGTCAAAAACCGGACAGCTGGCAACCCTATTAGGCAGTAGTAGAGCATAAGGACAGTGACAGAGAGGGGGTGATGTTATCAGTAGTAAAGCATAAGGGCAGTCATAGAAAGGGGGGAATGTTAGTCAGTAGTAGAGCATAAGGGCAGTGACAGAGAGGAGGGAATGTTAGTCAGTAGTAGAGCATAAGTGCAATGACACTGAGGGGGGTTGTTAGTCAGTAGTAGAGCATAAGGGCTGTAACAGAGAGGGGGGATGATAGTCAGTAGTAGGACATACGGGCAGTGACAGAGTGGAGGAATGTTAGTCAGTAGTAGAGCATAAGGGCAGTGACAGAGAGGGGGGAATGTTAGTCAGTAGTAAAGCATAAGGGCAGTGACAGAGAGGGAGAATGTTAGTCAGTAGTAGAGCATAAGGGCAGTGACAGAGAGGGGGGGTGTTAGTCAGTAGTAGAGCATAAGGGCAGTGACAGAGAGGGGGGGTGTTAGTCAGTAGTAGAGCATAAAGGCAGTGCCAGAGGGGGGGTGTTAGTCAGTATTAGAGCATAAGGGCAGTGACAGAGAGGGGGGATGTTAGTCATTAGTAGAGCATAAGGGCTGTGACAGAGAGGGGGAATGTTAGTCAGTAGTAGAGCATAAGGGCAGTGACAGAGAGGGGGGATGATAGTAGTAGACCATAAGGACAGTGACAGAGAGGGGGGATGTTAGTCAGTAGTAAAGCATAAGGGCAGTGACAGAGAGGGGGGATGTTAGTCAGTAGTATAGCATAAGGGCAGTGACAAAGAGGGGGGATGATAGTAGTAGACCATAAGTGCATTGACAGAGAGGGGGGATGATAGTCAGTAGTAGGACATACGGGCAGTGACAGAGTGGGGGAATGTTAGTCAGTAGTAGAGCATAAGGGCAGTGACAGAGAGGGGGAATGTTAGTCAGTAGTAGAGCATTAGGGCAGTGACAGAGAGGGGGGATGATAGTAAGTAGTAGAGCATAAGGGCTGTGACAGTGAGGGGGATGTTAGTCAGTAGTAGAGCATAAGGGCTGTGACAGAGAGGGGGGATGTTAGTCAGTAGTAGAACATAAGGGCTGTGACAGAGGGGGGGGATGATAGTCAGTAGTAGAACATACGGGCAGTGACAGAAAAGGTTAATGTTAGTCAGTAGTAGAGCATAGGGTCTGTGACAGAGAGGGGGGATGTTGGTCAGTAGTAGAGCATAAGGGCAGTGACAGAGAGGGGGGATGATAGTCAGTAGTAGAGCATAAGGGCAGTGACAGAGTGGGGAAATGTTAGTCAGTAGTAGAGCATTAGGGCTGTGACAGAGAGGGGGGATGATAGTCAGTAGTAGAGCATAAGGGCAGTGACAGAGAGGGGAATGTTAGTAGTAGAGCATAATGGCTGTGACAGAGAGGGGGATGAGAGTCAGTAGTAGCACATACGGGCAGTGACAGAGGGGGGGATGATAGTCAGTAGTAGAGCATAAGGGCAGTGACAGAGGGGGAGGATGATAGTCAGTAGTAGCACATAAGGGAAGTGACAGAGAGGGGAGAATGATAGTCAGTAGTAGAGCATAAGGGCAGTGACAGAAAAGGTTAATGTTAGTCAGTAGTAGAGCATTAGGGTCTGTGACAGAGAGGGGGTATGTTGGTCAGTAGTAGAGCATAAGGGCAGTGACAGAGAGGGGATGATAGTCAGTAGTAGGACATACGGGCAGTGACAGAGAGGGGAATGTTAGTCAGTAGTAGAGCATAAGGGCAGTGACAGAGAGGGGATGATGGTCAGTAGTAGGACATACGGGCAGTGACAGAGGGGGATGATAGTCAGTAGTAGGACATACGGGCAGTGACAGAGGGGGGAATGTTAGTCAGTAGTAGAGCATAAGGGCAGTGACAGAGAGGGGGAATAGTGAGTAGTAGAGCATAAGGGCAGTGACAGAGAGGGGGGAATGCTAGTCAGTAGTAGAGCATAAGGGCAGTGACAGAGAGGGGGATGTTAGTCAGTAGTAGGACATAAGGGCAGTGACAGAGAGGGGATGTTAGTCAGTAGTAGAGCATAAGGACAGTGACAGAGGGGGGGATGTTAGTCAGTAGTAGAGCATAAGGGCAGTGACAGAGAGGGGGGATGATAGTGAGTAGTAGGACATACGGGCAGTGACAGAGAGGGGGGAATGTTAGTAGTAGAGCATAAGGGCAGTGACAGAGAGGGGGGATGATAGTGAGTAGTAGGACATACGGGCAGTGACAGAGAGGGGAGGATGATAGTCAGTAGTAGGACATACGGGCAGTGACAGAGAAGGGGGAATGTTAGTCAGTAGTAGAGCATAAGGGCAGTGACAGAGAGGGGGGAATGTTAGTAGTAGAGCATAAGGGCAGTGACAGAGAGGGCGGATGATAGTGAGTAGTAGGACATATGGGCAGTGACAGAGAGGGGGGAATGCTATTCAGTAGTAGAGCATAAGGGCAGTGACAGAGAGGGGGGATGATAGTCAGTAGTAGGGCATACGGGCAGTGACTGAGAGGGTGAAATTTTAGTCAGTAGTAGAGCATAAGGGCAGTGACAGAGAGGGGGGATGATAGTCAGTAGTAGAGCATATGGGCAGTGACAGAGAGGGGGGATGATAGTCAGTAGTAGAACTTATGGGCAGTGACAGAAAGGGGGTAATGTTAGTCAGTAGTAAAGCATAAGGGCAGTGACGGGGGGGTGATAGTCAGTAGTAGAGCATAAGGGCAGTGACAGTGAGGGGGATGTTAGTCAGTAGTAGGACATACGGGCAGTGACAGAGAGGGGGGAATGTTAGTCAGTAGTAGAGCATAGGGTCTGTGACAGAGAGGGGGGATGTTGGTCAGTAGTAGAGCATAAGGGCAGTGACAGAGAGGGGGGATGATAGTCAGTAGTAGGACATACGGGCAGTGACAGAGAGGGGGGAATGTTAGTCAGTAGTAGAGCATAAGGGCAGTGACAGAGGGGGGGATGTTAGTCAGTAGTAGAGCATAAGGGCAGTGACAGAGAGGGGGGAATGTTAGTAGTAGAGCATAATGGCAGTGACAGAGAGGGGGGATGATAGTCAGTAGTAGGACATACGGGCAGTGACAGAGAGGGGAATGTTAGTCAGTAGTAGAGCATAAGGGCAGTGACAGAGGGGGAGATGTTAGTCAGTAGTAGAGCATAAGGGCAGTGACAGAGAGGTGGGAATGTTAGTAGTAGAGCATAATGGCAGTGACAGAGAGGGGGGATGATAGTGAGTAGTAGAACATACGGGCAGTGACAGAGAGGGGGGAATGCTAGTCAGTAGTAGAGCATAAGGGCAGTGACAGAGAGGGGAGGATGATAGTAGTAGGACATACGGGCAGTGACAGAGAGGGGGGAATGTTAGTCAGTAGTAGAGCATAAGAGCAGTGACAGAGAGGGGGGAATGTTAGTCAGTAGTAGAGCATTAGGGCAGTGACAGAGAGGGGGTGTTAGTCAGTAGTAGAGCATTAGGGCAGTGACAGAGAGGGGGTATGTTGGTCAGTAGTAGAGCATAAGGGCAGTGACAGAGCGGGGGATGATAGTCAGTAGTAGGACATACGGGCAGTGACAGAGAGGGGGGAATGTTAGTCAGTAGTAGAGCATAAGGGCAGTGACAGAGAGGGGGATGTTAGTCAATAGTAGAACATACGGGCAGTGACAGAGAGGGGGGAATTTTAGTCAGTAGTATAGCTTAAGGGCAGTGACAGAGAGGGGGGATGATAGTCAGTAGTAGGACATACGGGCAGTGACAGAGAGGGGGGAATGTTAGTCAGTAGTAGAGCATAAGGGCAGTGACAGAGAGGGGGGATGATAGTCAGTAGTAGGACATACGGGCAGTGACAGAGAGGGGGGGATGTTAGTCAGTAGTAGAGCATAAGGGCAGTGACAGAGGGGGGGGTGTTAGTCAATAGTAGAGCATAAGGGCAGTGACAGAGAGGGGGGAATGTTAGTAGTAGAGCATAAGGGCAGTGACAGAGAGGGGGGATGATAGTGAGTAGTAGGACATACGGGCAGTGACAGAGAGGGGGGAATGTTAGTAGTAGAGCATAAGGGCAGTGACAGAGAGGGCGGATGATAGTGAGTAGTAGGACATATGGGCAGTGACAGAGAGGGGGGAATGCTATTCAGTAGTAGAGCATAAGGGCAGTGACAGAGAGGGGGGATGATAGTGAGTAGTAGGACATACGGGCAGTGACAGAGAGGGGAGGATGATAGTCAGTAGTAGGACATACGGGCAGTGACAGAGAAGGGGGAATGTTATTCAGTAGTAGAGCATAAGGGCAGTGACAGAGAGGGGGGAATGTTAGTAGTAGAGCATAAGGGCAGTGACAGAGAGGGCGGATGATAGTAAGTAGTAGGACATATGGGCAGTGACAGAGAGGGGGGAATGCTATTCAGTAGTAGAGCATAAGGGCAGTGACAGAGAGGGGAAGATAGCCAGTAGTAGGGCATACGGGCAGTGACTGAGAGGGTGAAATTTTAGTCAGTAGTAGAGCATAAGGGCAGTGACAGAGAGGGGGGATGATAGTCAGTAGTAGAGCATATGGGCAGTGACAGAGAGGGGGGATGATAGTCAGTAGTAGAACTTATGGGCAGTGACAGAAAGGGGGTAATGTTAGTCAGTAGTAAAGCATAAGGGCAGTGACGGGGTGTGATAGTCAGTAGTAGAGCATAAGGGCAGTGACAGTGAGGGGGATGTTAGTCAGTAGTAGAGCATAAGGGCAGTGACAGAGAGGGGGGATGTTAGTCAGTAGTAGAGCATAAGGACAGTGACAGAGAGGCGGGATGATAGTCAGTAGTAGAACATACGGGCAGTGACAGAAAAGGTTAATGTTAGTCAGTAGTAGAGCATAGGGTCTGTGACAGAGAGGGGGGATGTTGGTCAGTAGTAGAGCATAAGGGCAGTGACAGAGAGGGGGGATGATTGTCAGTAGTAGGACATACGGGCAGTGACAGAGAGGGGGGAATGTTAGTCAGTAGTAGAGCATAAGGGCAGTGACAGAGAGGGGGGAATGTTAGTAGTAGAGCATAAGGGCAGTGACAGAGGGGGGGATGTTAGTCAGTAGTAGAGCATAAGGGCAGTGACAGAGAGGGGGGAATGTAAGTAGTAGAGCATAAGGGCAGTGACAGAGAGGGCGGATGATAGTGAGTAGTAGGACATATGGGCAGTGACAGAGAGGGGGGAATGCTAGTCAGTAGTAGAGCTTAAGGGCAGTGACAGAGAGGGGAGGATGATAGTCAGTAGTAGGACATACGGGCAGTGACAGAGAGGGGGGAATGTTAGTCAGTAGTAGAGCATTAGGGCAGTGACAGAGAGGGGGTATGTTGGTCAGTAGTAGAGCATAAGGGCAGTGACAGAGAGGGGGGAATGTTAGTAGTAGAGCATAATGGCAGTGACAGAGAGGGGGGATGATAGTCAGTAGTAGGACATACGGGCAGTGACAGAGAGGGGGGAATGTTAGTCAGTAGTAGAGCATAAGGGCAGTGACAGAGAGGGGGGATGATAGTCAGTAGTAGGACATACGGGCAGTGACAGAGAGGGGGGAATGTTAGTAGTAGAGCATAAGGGCAGTGACAGAGGGGGGGTGTTAGTCAATAGTAGAGCATAAGGGCAGTGACAGAGAGGGGGGAATTTTAGTAGTAGAGCATAAGGGCAGTGACAGAGAGGGGGGATGATAGTGAGTAGTAGGACATACGGGCAGTGACAGAGAGGGGAGGATGATAGTCAGTAGTAGGACATACGGGCAGTGACAGAGAAGGGGGAATGTTAGTCAGTAGTAGAGCATAAGGGCAGTGACAGAGAGGGGGGAATGTTAGTAGTAGAGCATAAGGGCAGTGACAGAGAGGGCGGATGATAGTGAGTAGTAGGACATATGGGCAGTGACAGAGAGGGGGGAATGCTATTCAGTAGTAGAGCATAAGGGCAGTGACAGAGAGGGGAGATGATAGTCAGTAGTAGGGCATACGGGCAGTGACAGAGAGGGGAGATGATAGTCAGTAGTAGGGCATACGGGCAGTGACAGTGAGGGGGATGTTAGTCAGTAGTAGAGCATAAGGGCAGTGACAGAGAGGGGGGATGTTAGTCAGTAGTAGAGCATAAGGGCAGTGACAGAGAGGGGGAAGGTTAGTCAGTAGTAGAGCATAAGGGCTGTGACAGAGAGGGTGGAATGTTAATAGTATAGCATAAGGGCAGTTACAGAGAGGGGGGATGTTAGTCAGTAGTAGAGCATAATGGCAGTGACAGAGAGGGGGGATGATAGTCAGTAGTAGGACATACGGGCAGTGACAGAGAGGGGGGAATGTTAGTCAGTAGTAGAGCATAAGGGCAGTGACAGAGGGGGGGATGTTAGTCAGTAGTAGAGCATAAGGGCAGTGACAGAGGGGGATGTTAGTC
The DNA here is from genome assembly GCF_019279795.1 of Protopterus annectens. Lineage (NCBI taxonomy): Eukaryota > Metazoa > Chordata > Ceratodontiformes > Protopteridae > Protopterus > Protopterus annectens. Next base: position 304,102,946 of record NC_056736.1, on the reverse strand, counting down.
AGTAGTAGAGCATAAGGGCAGTGACAGAGAGGGGGGAATGTTAGTAGTAGAGCATAATGGCAGTGACAGAGAGGGGGGATGATAGTGAGTAGTAGAACATACGGGCAGTGACAGAGAGGGGGGAATGCTAGTCAGTAGTAGAGCATAAGGGCAGTGACAGAGAGGGGAGGATGATAGTCAGTAGTAGGACATACGGGCAGTGACAGAGAGGGGGGAATGTTAGTCAGTAGTAGAGCATAAGGGCAGTGACAGAGAGGGGGGAATGTTAGTCAGTAGTAGAGCATTAGGGCAGTGACAGAGAGGGGGTATGTTGGTCAGTAGTAGAGCATAAGGGCAGTGACAGAGAGGGGGGATGATAGTCAGTAGTAGGACATACGGGCAGTGACAGAGAGGGGGGAATGTTAGTCAGTAGTAGAGCATAAGGGCAGTGACAGAGAGGGGGGATGATAGTCAGTAGTAGGACATACGGGCAGTGACAGAGAGGGGGGAATGTTAATAGTAGAGCATGAGGGCAGTGACAGAGGGGGGGGTGTTAGTCAATAGTAGAGCATAAGGGCAGTGACAGAGATGGGGGAATGTTAGTAGTAGAACATAAGGGCAGTGACAGAGAGGGGGGATGATAGTGAGTAGTAGGACATACGGGCAGTGACAGAGAGGGGATGATAGTCAGTAGTAGGACATAAGGGCAGTGACAGAGAGGGGAATGTTAGTAGTTACAAGGGCAGTGACAGAGAGGGGGGAATGTTAGTAGTAGAGCATAAGGGCAGTGACAGAGAGGGCGGATGATAGTGAGTAGTAGGACATATGGGCAGTGACAGAGAGGGGGGAATGCTATTCAGTAGTAGAGCATAAGGGCAGTGACAGAGAGGGGAGATGATAGTCAGTAGTAGGGCATACGGGCAGTGACTGAGAGGGGGGATGATAGTCAGTAGTAGAGCATAAGGGCAGTGACAGAGAGGGGGGATGTTAGTCAGTAGTAGAGCATAAGGGCTGTGACAGAGAGGGGGGATGTTAGTCAGTAGTAAAGCATAAGGGCAGTGACAGAGAGGGGGAAGGTTAGTCAGTAGTAGAGCATAAGGGCTGTGACAGAGAGGGTGGAATGTTAATAGTATAGCATAAGGGCAGTCACAGAGAGGGGGGATGTTAGTCAGTAGTAAAGCATAAGGGCAGTGATAGAGAGGGTGGATGTTAATCAGTAGTAGAGCATAAGGACAGTGACACAGAGGGAGGAATGTTAGTCAGTAGTAGAGCAGGGACACACAGCCATCTGTTTGACAGGTGAGTTTTTAGAGTTCGTTTAAATTGGACAAGTGGTACTATTGTGGTGATGTTATTAGGTAGTTCATTCCAGATTTTACCTATCTAATTTATGAAGAGGGAATCTGCTGCTTGATTTTCGGCTGGTCTGATTTTTATATACTTTTTTATAAGTGGAGTGTAGGGTTCTGTTTGTGGTATAAAGCCTGGCTAATGTTTGTAGAATTGGTGTTTTTTTGGGTTGAAAGGGGATTTTGTGGGCCATGGCTAACTGAATGTAGTGTAGAAGTTTGGGGAATTCTACCCAGTTGAGTTTCTTGAGTGCATAGCAATGATGAGTTTGAGCTGGTAGGTTAGTGGCAAATCCGGTTATTTTGTTCTAGCAGGATTCGAGTTTTAGTATGTCAGATTTTTGAAGATTAATGAGTATGGGGGCTGCGTACAGCAGGGTGGAGATTAGGTGGGATTGGGCAATAGCAGTCTTAGTATTTTTAGTAAAGGTTTGTTTATTTCTGTATAGTGTACCTAGTTTTTTTATGAACTTTTTTTTATAGTTTAGGAAATGTGATTGTCGAACTTAAGCTTACAGTCAATTTCAACTCCTAAAAGTTTAGTATAGGGGGATGGAGAAATAATAGTGTTATTTAGTGAGGTGATGGAAAAGGTGTTGGTGGGTGAGGCTATTTTGGTAGGTTGGAAGATCATTAGTTTGGTTTTATTGGGGTTGAGTATTAGTTGAGGTTTTGTGAGCCAGGACTCGACTGCATGAAAGGAATCTTGTGTTAGTTTCTGTAGCTAAGGCAGTGAGGAAGCATAACAAATTACTGTTGAGTCATCTGCATATTGGATGAGTGTAGACTGTGGGGCTGATGGTGCAGGTTATTTGTAAATAAAGATAATAGAAGTGGGCCTAAGATAGAGCCTTGTATTATCAACAGTGATCTTGAATGTACAGCTTTCTAAACTATTCCAGCTCTGTGGTGAAACCATCAAAACATGGGACATGAGTGGCATATTTCACTGCTGAACTATGTAATGTTAGGGCTAATATTATCAGCAAATTGAAAAACTAACCCGTGTCCTCTAGTCCTGAGTATCTGTGAGGCAAACACTGCAGAAACAGAATTTACTTCTTCAAAAGCACATAAAAATTACACCTAGAAAATATCAACACAGTACTGAAAAAAAATCAAATATTCTGCCTTGGATGAGCAAAACTGTGATCTTAAGCTTGGGAGCATTCGTTTGCCTGAAATAAATGTTTTATAATGAGGGCAAGCTCCCCCATAAGATCTATGTGGGAGGTTTGCATGGTACTTAATATCTACTCCTCCAAGACTGCAATTTTTAGAGAAATAGCAAATACTTGGTTGTTCTGCACAAACATAAATAAATAAATAAAAATCAAGTATTTTATCTTCTTCTTTTCTTTCAATTTAGAGAAGAGCCCCATTTTCAAAACAGAATATGTGAATTTGTATAATATGAGCACCTGTATTTTGACAGAAGAAACAAAACCCACAAAAAGAGTACGCCATAGAAAATAATATGATCTTTGCAGTTAGAGATATAAAATTATGTAAGAAGAGGAACCCAACAAGTAAAACAAAACTAAGTTTAAAGCATTTGCAATAGAAGCAGTAACACATTTCAGACTGCTAACTGTAAAGCAAACATTTTAGAATAATGGCTTAGGTTAAAACCTAGGATGGGTATATTTACAAAGGATTGTGTAATAATATTGTATTCGCCATGCCTACGATGCAGATTCAAATGTAGTTAAGTGCTTTGACATTCATTTTTTTAATTCACAGTGTAAAGTTAAATGATTCTTTGTTTTACTGATTTGAGAAACAGAGAACACCGGGGTAATTATGTCAACAATGAACTGCCTGACTGAAATCCTGGAATGTCCAGTGGGAATACATCTTTTAGAAACAGCAAGGCCTAAAAGTCATGCTAGTTGTTGTGTCTTTTTGGCTTTTCCCTGTTGGGGGTCGCCACAGCAGAACTCCGGTCTGCTAATGATTGGTAGTTGATTTTTACGTGCCGAGTTACCAGCCCTGACGCACGACCTTCAACGAAGGTACGCCCATTCACGCATGTCTCCACACAGAAGACACTCTAGCTGAGAATCGAACCGGACAGCATCTTACTGTGAGGCGACAACGCTACCGCAGCACCACCACCGTGGCTAAAAGTCATGCTAGTACTATGTCTAATCAATTTACTTTAAGAGCAGATCAGTTAAGTAAGAAACTATCACCAATTAAATATTTATAGACTATATCATTATATTAGTCTGCCCCATTTGCTAAAGGGATCATCTCGGTTTCAGAAGGTGTAATCCCTATCCCAATTGCTATTATAAGTTTTGTTGTATTAGCCCTTGCTCAGTCGGTCACAAGTTAGCACAAGTTACCTACTGCTTTTTGCTATTTGCTTTTTCCCTCTGCTGAGTGGGGTTTTTCAATAACTATGGCACCATCCAATGATGATGCTCTTGTTGGTGCTGAATCAAGCACTTTGCCATGTAGCATGTGACCCTCGATCTGGTCTGACTGTATATAGCACACCTTGGGCAGCCTGTCCTAACATGGTGCTGATATGGCAATATATGCCTGCTGCTTCTCACTAGAAAAGAATTATCACCTCATGCAGCACTTTTTTCCTAGTATTGTGTGTCCGGGGTGGTGTTCAAAGGTCATTCTCATATTGAGGTTGCTACTGTAAGAGCATGATGGGAAAGCATGGCAGTCCTGTATGCTACTACCTGCCAACAGTATTTAACTGAAGGAAAAATTCATGTCATTGTATTATACATTTATGGTTTTATTATTAAATATGGAAAGTATCACTTTATGTAGCTATTAAATGCAAATCATGTACTACTTTCCATTGTCATAACAAGGATAAAAGTTTAGTCAAACCAAGTATGCCCAAAAGTGATATTAACAAGACTGAAACTAAAGATGCTGGTGTAACAACTAACAATTATGCTTGAATGAATTGTACTATAATTTTATATGCAGACATTCTTATTATACCAGATAAATGTTATTCCCAGAATTTATATGAATACTCATTAATTAGTTTGTACCTCTAGAATTGCTTGTGTTAATAATATTATGTCTTCAAGTCAAAACATCAAACATTTGAGAATCTGAAATCTGTATTTACATGTAGTTGTCAACCTTTCATTCAATAATTTTTGTGAACATTTGCAAAATTAAACATCAGTGGCAAATATATTTTCTGCAGATGTGTATACGCATACTTCTGTATATTTACAGGTATCTCAGTCAGTCTGCCATCACAGGCTACCTCTCATTTTATGCATATATTGTTTTACTACTGACATGCAGACTTGTCTACTGTCTGTAGTAGGTCACATATGAAGTATATTTACAAAAATAAAGACAGTGCCTCCAGTGTCCTGCAGCTGGCACAGTCTTCTGCTTCTTTAACTGAAACATCAGTTCAAGTAAAGCCACTGCTGTACTTTATCCAGACACATTATTCCATTTCATGCAAGTTACGTGCAGCAAGACATGTGGGTGGAATGAGGGGGTGGGAGTGTAGGTTAGGGTTTCAGGCAGTGATTGTTAAGGCAGTTTAGGTTTAGAGAGCAGAAGGAGAGAGTAGGTTTAAGGAGGGGGATGTTGTTTTAGCTTTACGGAGCAACTGGGACTTTAGGATTAGAGTGGGGGGATTGGAGTTTTCTCTTGTTTAAAGTGTCTCTGCAGGAAGCCAAACCACCTTGCACCATCTTACATGTGGGGGCTGCTCTTCCTTATACCTGCATCGCTATATAGACTAATGCTGACATAAGATATGTCTTGAGGCTAAAAAGAAAACTCGTTTACCCTCATACTTCAATGGCCCTGCAATTAGCACTAATGATGTGTTTAATGAGTTGGCAAAAACGAAAAGAAAAATCTACGAAGGCTAGACTTTCCACTGTGATTCCTTGAACATCTTGCATTACAGGCAACATGGGATATATGCAAATGACCTTTTAAGGAGATCAGTTGTTTCAACTACGTAGCAATTCTAAATGCTCATGATTTTTTTTCTTTTTAAGTCTATTTATGGAAAAATTCAGGCCAATTAAAGTCAAACCCCACTAGCTATGGACAGGCATGTTTCAGCCTGCTTATAAAATCATCAGCACACCATAAGTGGAATAGTTGGCTAACCTTTAGAAACACAGGGTTGTTGTACCCAAATGATATCCAGAGCTGCAGGTAAGACATGGTTAACCTTGAACCCCCTGTCAAATGCTGTCACTAAATATTTGCTTTTGTATCTCATATAACGTGACACATGGTAACAAATGGTATACAGTAAGATGGGGAATCTTTTATATTAATGAAACAATGTACATTTTTATAGAATAGATTACACTAAAGTTTGCTTTCAAAAATTTGAAGAATTATATAGTACTGTTCAAAATAAGTAACTAGAACAAAACTATTTGAAAAGCTTGCAGTCTTTTAAGAATTTTTAGATATACAATTTTATTTCTGAAGTGCATGTTTTCTACTTTAAAAGTTCTATGTGATAATAGTGCACTAGATGCAAAGAAATTTTGACAGATGATACAGATCTATATCACTGGATATGGCCCAGGGGCCATGAAGTGACTTGTTTTAATGTTAGGCAGCATATATAAGGAAAAACAGTATATGTATCTCACTGTGCCCACTCATTATAATGATCTATATATTTATAAATCATTCTAAACGGAGCAGGACAATACTGCAAATGTTAAGATTTCAAGACAATACAAACAGAAAATGATTGACTTTAACAATTAGCTTAGTTTCTGGTGTCATTCCAGGGGTATCCAGTACCTGACAGCCTGGGAAGATATGATCAACAGACCACAGTGCTTTGCCAGAGATGGCCTGCATCTGTCTCACTTGGGCTTCAGGCTTCTGGCAAAGGCACTTGCCTCCCCCATAGTGCCTTTTTTAGAAAAAGTGATGAGGTTAAAACTATCAACATAAAAATTTCAGCAAAACCCATATTAAAGGTCATGCTACTAAACGCTAGGAGTCCAAACACGAAACTGCACTAATTGCAAGCATTCTTAACCCTGGGAAATGCTGACATCTGTGCAGTCACAGAAACCTAGTTCAAAGCTGTGGAGAGCACACCAGCCACACTTGGTTACATATCCTATTATAAATTCAGACCACAAACTGTGGGTAGTAAAGCCAAAGGAGGTGGAGTTTCAATATATATTAAAGACATACACACCTCCAGGCTGGTCAAACAGTATGAAGCACGGGAGACACTCCAGGTGTAGTTAACTATTGACAAGACCCCTATACAAATCATAACTAGATACCGGCCCCCAAATCTGACTCAAGATGCCAAAACTGCCTATCTAGACCTCTTCAAATCTATCAAGATTTAACCCTTTACCCTAATACTGGGTGACTTTAACTATCTAAAAATAGACTGGAAGAGCTACTCATACTAGACAACAAATGCCTAGAGATTCCTCGATTTTGTCAATGCAAATGCTTTGGAATAGCTAGTTGATACCTCCACAAGAGGTAATAATATCTTGGACTTGGTATTAACCAACATAAATAACCACTGCAGGATCCCTGCAGTATCATCCTCCCTTGTAAGATCCGACCATAAAGAGGTCATGTTCAAAGTCACCATCTCCCCCGACCCCCCTCTAGCTTGGGTCAAACAAAAAACTTCTCCAAAGCTGATTACAGCCTCCTGCGGGATGGTATAAACAGCTTCACAGCCCCCTACTCCTCTCTAGAAACTGCATCAGTATCCAAAACTATACCAAATTACTATATGAACATTTATATAGATGCATGGAATCAGGAATACCTGACAGAACTAAATCATCCTCCGCAAGGAAGAGTAAACCTGTCTGGTGGACATCTGCAATAAATAAACTGTATAACAAAAGAAAACAATTGCTGTCCAGGACCAAGAAGGAGCAGTTGCCCAATTGGAAACAATCTCTCCTTAGCCTAAACAAGCAAAGAGCACTAGTAAAATCCTCCAAAGCAAACTTTGAGTCCAAATTGGCCACATCTACTAGAAACAATCATAAGACTTTCTTCACATATGTCCGTAATCTCAAAGGTAGCACCCAGATCTGTTCAGAACTGGTGGTCAAGGACACCACATATACAAATACCTTAGATATAACAGACTTGCTGGCTGACAGATTCAGCAAAAATTTCACCCCCATCAGTAAATCAGGACATTCCCAGTACCTGCCCCTTCCCCTTATATCTAAAGATCAGGTCATCACTGCTCTCTCAAAGTAAAAAAAATACAGCCTACATGGGATCTGATAAGATCCCAGGCTGCATCCTACATGAACTCAGGCAGGAACGTGCAGCACCATTAGGCACCCTATTCAACCAAAGCCTGAGTACTGGCTTTGTCCCAGCTGAGTGGAGGACAGCTACTATCATCCCTTTACAGAAAGGTGGAATGTCCACCAATCTGGAAAATTATAGACCCATCAGCCTAACTAGCCTGATGTGCAAGGCCATGGAATAGATTGTCATAGACCTCATTAACAAGAACATTGGAAACCTCCAAACACTTGCTCCCACACAGCTTGGCTTTGTCAAGGGGAGGTCATGTCTATTAAATTTGGTTGACTTTTTTGAGGCAGTCACCAAAGCCATGGATGAGGGCAAGACAATGCACACCACCTATCTGGACCTGGCCAAAACCTTTGGCACTATTCCCCATTCGGGCATAATAGATAAACTTTCTCAACTAGGCATCAATCCGTATGTTACCATATGAGTAGCTAACAGGCTCACTGATAGAACCCACCTGGTCAAAATAGGGGAAGTCACCTCATGCAGTAGACCCGTATTGTGTAGCATACCCCAGGGTTCAGTCTTGGGGTCTCTGTTATTTCGGATATACTTTTCTGAGGTACAGGTGAAAACCAGTGGGCTATGGCTGACCAAGTTTGCAGATGACTGCAAGCTGGGCGCTGTCATTAATTTCCCTAGTGATGTGGACATCCTCCAAGAGGGTCTCACCCAAAGAAATGACTGGTGCCAGAAACATGGCCTCAGACTGAATACAAAAAAAATGCATCATCATCCCCTTTGGGGAAAGTGATGTCCCTACAAATTATCGCATTAATAACAACATCCTAAGCATACAGTCAGTCGTGAAGGATTTGGCCACCCAGATTGATAGCAACCTGACTTTTGACCACCATGTTGCTTCCATTGTACGGAAAGCTTTCTACATGGCCTACCTCATAAGTAAAGGTATATCATCCTGGGACAAGGAGGTCATAACATCCCTGTATTCTTCCCTTATAATGCCCATTATTGAGTAGAACACCTCATTCAGCATGTACCTCACAAAGCACATGCAGCAGCTGGAGAGACCACAGAGGTTCCTCATCAGGAGAATCCAGGGCCTGAAAAATCTTCCATGCACAGATAGGCTAAAAGCCCTATCCCTCTACTCTGTTTCATACAGATGCTTCAGAGGTGACCTCTGTCTGGCATATAAGGTGATCTCGGACCCTGCCTTGATGAGACTGCTGCATATCCACAAGTCAAGCTCCACTCAAGTAACCTGCACATGCGGCCTCAAACTGGTCTGTGACATCAATAGAACTTGTTGGCGGGACAGATTTGTGTCCCAGAGACTCCCCCGTCTGTGGAATAGTCTCCCTCTCCACATCAAGCAGAGTACCTCTTTACCCTTTTTAAGCACAACCTGGATAACTGGATGGGAAATAGAAAATACATCCCTAGGATTCCACCTGTGTCTCTGCTGGACAGGGGCATCGGGTGCTGATTTATCCATACATGGGCTAAATTCTTGACTAGGCTTATAAGGGCCTCAGGGGCCAATAGCATAGCAATTTTCTATAATCCTATGATCCTGTAAGAACATCACTGATGTTATGACACTAGAAATTCCTTTTTCTCCACTCGCATTTCTGAATCTGCTTCCAAAATGCAATGCTGAAACAAGAAACCAGCACCCTGCTATCAGTGATAAAAGTGACGCTGCTCTTCTTATTGCACCAAAAGTCTGCAATATTGCAGCTGCTATGCTAAAGCTAGGTTTACACAATTTCCTTTGGCAAACTCAAAACCCCTGTGCTTCCCAGACATTACCCTAAATTCATTTGAAGCATCCACAATTGAGTCATACTTGTTGAGAAATAAAACTTGCAAAAAATAAAAAGTAAAAAAGAAACTTTTATGTTTTGTGGTTAAGTCCATTGCTCCCTCTACACTTCCTAACTTAACTTATATATACCTACTCCATTATGAAACTTTAATGAAGAAAGTGGAAAAAAAACTCTGCAGTACACCACAGGCTCCCTCCTCACAAATCACACTAAACAGCATGATGGGAAATGGCATGTCATAGTGCAGGTAAGCCCTTCCTAGAGCTACTTTTATAAGATTCAGAGCACATCATCAGTTATTCAACAGCACATTGATGGCACCTATAAAAACATCCATATAGGTGCTGTCCCACATAGTTAGCATCAAGAAATGTAAGGGAGATGTAAGCCCCAAGTCCCCTAATTTGTATAACAACCTCTAAGGCTGTATATCTGGGGAATAACAGATTTTCTGCCAGTACAGCAAGAAGCTTTTGTGAAATAAATGTATCCCTCATTGAATGAAAATAGAATTTTCTTGGGTGCCCATTGAAAGTCTGATGATTGTAATTACGATTCTCAAAACAATAAGAATTTAAATGTGAAGAGAGGGAATAGATACAAATTCTGAGATTGCAATATTTCTGTGCTCCCATCACCATAAGGTACAGTGATCTTTTAGTTGGTATCCATAAGTAAGAGTTGTGTGAAAAGTGCAGGGATAAAGGCCTTATATACACATGCTTTAAAAGTGTAACTAGAGGTGATTGTTTTTTTTTTCTGCCAGTTTGCCCTTTCATTTTTGAAGTGTGAGATTTATCGGGTCTATATCACATAGTCGAAGTTCCATAACTCCGAACTCGTAATGGTCGAACCATTATGTTCAAAGTTACAAAACTTCAAGTACGGAAAAAAAAAAAGAACGGACAACAAAATAAATTGTTGTAAACAAGGGAGCAAGCCCCCCTGCACCCCCACACCCCCTGTTACTTAAATATACCAACTCCGAGATCACACCACATGGAACAAAATGGAAACCTCCACTTATGGAGATTTCCATTCAAACGCTCAAACTTTTACAAATTCAAACTTATGGTCTCAACCATGTGTGGTTCGAACTTGTAAAAGTTTGACTACATGATAGGAACCCGATTTATCAACATCACATCTTGCATACCTGATGTGGAACCCACTTGTTCATTGTTTTTTATTTCTGAACACTAAACAGCTGTCTGTTTCAAACCCGATTATTTTCCTTAAGCAACATTGCTTTCAGAAGGAGGGCTGTTGCCTAAGTACACTGACTCAGAGAATAAAAGAAATCAGCCTTAGCAAGCAGACACGCAGCTCCAGTGCTCTAAGTAAAACTGTAATCACTGTCAGGAAAGCATTATGAGAAAGAAACAAGCACATACAAATGCCAAATATTTCACTGCCTGACAAAATGCGATGAAAAAGGCATTCTGCCAGGATATGAACTTGTTTTGGTCAGCATCTGTAGGATGAACTGTCTTTATCTGTTGATATTCTGTGAAAGGCTATCTAAACTGAGAATGAAGTATAAAGACTTTAATAATTATCTTTTACCAGCCTACACATGTATGCTGTATTTCATATTTGCAAGTTGTTCTTAGAAATTTTGCACATGAAATTTGATGTAATATTTCTGCAGATATGAACTGTGAAGAAAAGTTGAAAATTTTTTCACTTCACTTCTTCATAATTTTAGAATACTTGGTACCATTAAAGATGCCTTATAGAAAGCACACAGCATGGATTTAACAAACTAGGAAAGGGTAAAGAGGAGCTGGGGTATGAATAAAAACTTAGACATTTGGGTGTACATAGTTAGCTATGTGGATGTATACAGAAATATGGCATTAGAACCAGTATATGTGACTACCTCTTCTACTGTACCATCCATGTAAGCTTAACTGGTGCAACAATTTTTACTTTAAAGCTGTATCTGTTTCCACATACAGGAAGATGTTATAAAATGTTAAGGATATTATCATTAGATCAGTCCTTCTTTCCTTAAAAAGACTGAGCCTTTGTTTGTCCGAGCACAGACCTAAATTGTCAGTGTATCTCTGCCATCTGATATACTATATATAATACTTAAGCATATGCTTCTCCCAAAAGTATCTATTCTCAAAGATGTTAATTACTATACACCAATCCCACTTTCATAATCAATAGCAATAACACAAATACTCCAAGACATTCTATGCAATCAACTGCTAGACCATGTTTGAAAACATGGGTTGCTTGCATTTACACAACATAGTTTAGAAAAAAGCTATGGTACACAAATAACAATTTACACTAACACAGAGGAAGGATTACGTGCTGCTGTAATATATGGACACTTATGGCTGACATTTTAAATAGTTAATTACTTTGAATTCCCAAGACTGCATGGCAAACCCTTTGGTGTCTACAGGCATGTGCACTGCCCCAAGATTGGCTCCTGCATGGCTAAAGAATAAATTGGCAGAGTTGTAGCAATTGGCCTGATGGCAGAAGGCATTGTGGGGTCAGGGGAAAAAAATAACAGAAAAAAAACATGGTGTGATTGTTGCAATTCCAATGCTGCAGTATGTAATGCAAAATTACTAATTATAGGTTCACAGGTTCATAGGTACTTAGTAGACTAATAACCTGGGAGGATCTTCAGAAGCCTAGCCATGAATCCCCATTTCTAGTCATAGCATATTAAGTATGATTAACCCACATCCCTTTGTAATAAGAGAACAAATAGCGGAGGGGCAGGCAGACAGTTACATGTTACCCTTGTATGTAAAGGACAATGGTGCCAATCCAGGGCTGAACATGTGGCTTCCCATCCACCCATCTAGATTACGCTTGAATAGAGTAAGAGTCATACTTTGCTTTACATGGAGACGAAGCTGATTCCAGGAAGTGGTATTATTTGTGAGACATCTATATCCCTCCAGCATGTTTGATTTATGCTGCAGAAGACATTGAGATCTGTTGAGTGGATGTTTCTGCCACTATTGGACTTTGGGATTGGGTTGGTAGAGGCGTTGTAAGTGAGGCAAAAGTCACCTGCCAGTAGCCCGTAAGATATTTATTTATTTTATTTTATTTTATTTTACATTTGTTTACCGGGTAGTGTTCAACTGGACTGGGAGCCCATTCTCAGCAGAGACCCGGGGAGAAAAGCTCCACACATACATTACAATTTAGACAATACACTAAAAACAATATGGAATCAATAACATAATAATCAGTTTCAACTGTACAGTACAGCATTTACAGTATTTGAAATTAGAGTAGACATCAGTGTATATGATATAACGCTAAACTAGCCAATAAATTTACATGAGGAACTAAGTGGAATTTAAAATACAAATTGATAATGAAAGTGAAAACTGACAGATAGCATGTAAGTAGATAGAATTATGAGACAATTTATAGTGAGTAGAAGAGTGGGGAGACAAAAGAAATACAAAAAGAGGAAAGAAAAGAAAAGAATTTAACAAGAGTAGTACAGACATTAATGCAAGAAGATTGAAATAGCTATGGTCTGCATACAAGAGAAAGGCGAAGTGGTGCTGAGCATAACAAAATTATCCAGGAGAGCAATAGGGGCAGAGCCAGTTGTTTTTAAGGTGTTCTTTTAGTTTTAATTTGAAAGCAGAATAGGAGGGAGTACTTTGAATGTTTGGTAGAAGAAAATTTCAGTACTTAGCAATTTTGTTTGAGTAGAGGGAGTCCCCGTGGGTGTTATGAGACTGTGTAATTTTGAGCAGTGGTCTGTTGGTAGACCTGAGGGATCTGCTGCTGACATATAGTTGGATCAGAGTTGAAATTGCAGGGCAGTCCTTTGGGTTTCAAATAATTGTGTAGGTGAGGGTAAGTTGGTTTAGTGTTAACAGGTTTGGAAGTTCGAGCCAGTTCAGTTGTTTAAGAGCAGTATAGTGATAGGCTTTATGAGGGAGATTGGTGGCAAACCTAGCTATTTTATTGTAGCAGGACTCAAAGTTTTGAAGGTTGGCTTTGCGTAAGTTGGTGAAATTTTGTGAGCAGTATAAAAGAGTAGATAGAAGCTGAGATCTAGCGGTGGCTATCTTGGCTTGTGGTGTTAGATAAAGTTTAGCCCTATAGAGAGCACAAAGTTTAGCATGGACTTTTTTGATTGTTTGGGATATATGAATGTCAAATTTTAGTTGGTCATCTCTAGTAACACCTAGGCGTTTGGCCTGGCTAGTTGGCTCAATTTTAGTGCCATTTGTGGATAGACTAGAGAGGGGTGGAGAGTTGTTTTTGGTAGATTTGTTTGCGAATATAATTAAACTATTTTTTTTAGGATTAAGAATGAGTTGGTCTCTAGAAAGGTATGATTCAGTTTCCTGAAATGCTTTTTGCATCTTGTCTTGGAGTTCTAGGGGGGAGGGGACTGATATGATAAGAGTTGTATTGTCAGCATACTGTATAATTGAGGCTAGTTGGGTAGCAGACATAAGGTTATTTGTAAAGATGATGAAGAGAAGGGGGCCCAATATGGGCCCTTGGGGTACACTAGTGTCAACAGTCAGTAGAGGGGGTGTAGCTTCTGTGATTTAGTCCCTTGAATCTTTAGTTTGAAACTGTTATGATCACTCGAGTTGTGCCAGGTATCCAGACAGGTACATACCAAAGGGTGCAGTCAGCCTAATGAGTGCAGTATACAGCAAAATGATCACTTGTCTGGAATTGGATGCCTTACCTTAACTAATAAGCTGTACAATGAAAAATGACTTCCTTACAACAGTGGATACATAGTGATAGAATGACAGCTCATTGTCTACATGGGTTCCCAGGTCCCTCACTACTGGGTCAATTTTTGAAGATGTTTTGTCGATGGGATAGTTTCAGGGGACATCATGCCTGATGAAGGATACAATTATGCATTTTTTCATTTAGTTTCAGGTTGTGGCTTTGAAATTAGGTAGTTGTTTAAGAAAGGCCTGAAGGATCTTGGAATCTCCTGGAGTTTATGATGGCACTAAGTTTGCAGTCATCTGCAAACTTGATCATTCAGTAGCCCTTAATATTAGCTTTGAACTCCAAGAAGTAGATGCCAAAGAAGAGTGGCCTAAGAATTGAACTCTGGGGTAGATCGCCAGTACCAGTTCATTTGAAGAAGGTAGATTCACCCACTCTATCTTCCTGGGTTCTATATGTGAGACAGCTTGCTATCCAATGAATTACATAGGGATTTACATTTAGCTGAATGGGTCTATCACTAATACCTGAGCAGGGCATGGTGTCTTTGTGAGGTTTAGATATGCAGTGTGTACATATATGCCCTCATCCATTGCTTTGGTAACCTTTTTGAAGTTGACCTGTTAAGTAGGCAGAATCTGCCTTTGACAAAAACTGAACTGGCTTGGGAAAAGAGTTTGTAGCCTGCCTATTTAATTATTTATCAATTATGTAACAACCCTTTCCTTAGCCTTACAGATAAGGCCAGTCGGGCTTATAGGTCAATAGTACCCAGGTCATTTGACACTCCACCTTTGTACAGAGGGATGACTATTGCAGTCATCTGATACAAACTACGATTGGAACCTGATATTGACAGGTGCAGTTTAAGGCTGTCCAGTAGTCAAGCAGGCAGGCTATGAGGCCCCATAGAAGGCGTGATCTTGGCCTTGGGAGATGTATATGTTTCCTTGTTGACAGAGGGGTAGTTGAAGTACCCTAGAAGGCTGTTTTTTGGCTGTATGCTTATATATTTTGTATCCCCTTTGAATGGCACAAGAAGGTATGCCAGTCTCTGAGATTATCTAACACACGAAGCAATAAAAGCAATTAGAATTAATGTATATATTCCAAGCCTTTAATATGCTCTTCCTCTTTTATCCTTTCATTCTGCAAATGACACTAATCTTCTTGAAACATCACTAAATAAAATATGTCACTTTATCACCCTTTCTGAATCTGGGGAACATCAGTCTATAATTTTATAAAAGACAAAGTGGCTCTGTATCACAGCTAGCACCACCTTACTATTAAGCACTCCCATATTTACATTACTACACCCCAAACACTGTCCTCCTGTTATCTGTAACATGAAAATACAACACAGCAGTAGCCACTGAGCTTCACTGATCAAGGTGCCCTGAATTTAAGAATTTTCACTGTCAATAGGAGAGAAGATTTTTAGGAAGACTGCACAATAAAGCTGGAATAATTTACCTGCCAATATTAAGAAATGACAAAATATGCTTGGGAATAAGAAGTTAAGACAATACCTAAGGCAACATGATAAATGCCAATGCTTCAAGGGCAATGATTAGATTCAACTATCCTCAACCACAATATCACACAAACTCTTGTTGGACAGTATCTTGTACTGCATGAGTGAAAATGTGTGTTTGAAAAAATATCTCTTTTAAAATATACTAACATAGGTGATTGTATAACTTTGTCATTGCCTTATCTGGATATTTATTAAAGCATGTGCAAATGCATTATCATTGTATATCAGACTTCTGAATTAAATTATATGACTTTTGCATGCATGTGAGTTGGCAGGTTGGCATATTGGTTAAGGTGTTTACCTTACAAATACAAATACTAATGTATGAACCTATCTGATTGGGTCATGGATAACAAAGGTACTGGGCTAAGCAGAAGATGAAGAAGAAGAAGAAGAAGAAGATGAAGATGATGATGATGATGAAGATTATTTGCCAGTAATTGTGGACTTTGCCATTAGCTTACATAAGTGGGGCACATAACCTTTGGTGCCCTGGATCTCCTCACCACCATGTCTGCAACAATATTGTTTCAAGCAATTACCATCAGGCACTATAAATTGTAACAGTTATAATGCAAATTTACCCTGACACTTAAAAGACAAAGAATGTATTTCCCATACTGGAGCGGGAAAAAGAGCAGGAAAAATAATAATAATAATTCAGGTATCCAGAATAAGTAATATGTCAGTTGCTCAAACATTTCAGACAAGCCTTCACTGTTTCAAACATCCACATTACAAATTCAAGAGGTTCATTAGAATTCAAAACTGTTCTTTGGTGTAGGAAAACTACATTTTCCATCACTGTAGAGAACGGGAAAAAATATTCCACTTTTCAGTCAAAACAACCCACTTGAGAAAACTGCTTTTGCTTAATTTTTTTTAGCAAGGCATAACTTGATGAATCTTGTTTTGACAAGTTAACTTTACCAGTCTTGGGGGAAAAGAAAGAAAGAAAGAAATAAAGAAAGAAAGAAAGAAAGAAAGAAAGAAAGAAAGAAAGAAATTAAATTAGCAGCTGGGGGTTGAAATTCTTTACCTCACCTACACAAGGTGCAGTGTTTGATTCTCACCTTTAGTCAATGATTGTTTATTTGCTAGGCATGTCATAATCTACTCCTTGAAGGCTACAGCCGAGACGTCAGAGGAATAAAGTGTGTTCTTTCAAGATTTGTGGATCACTTCTTGGTTGTTTTATGTCATAATCTACAGACTGATTGCCTAATATTTACCTATGAACAGAGTATACACAATTCATACTTCAAGATTTTCAAACCATAGTTATTAAAAGCATTCTACAAGTCAGGTAACAAAAATTCTGTGTATTGTAAAAATCCCTTTCAAATAAGATAAGATTTCTTTTCAGATGCACTTTATTTGTAGCTGTCATGCATCTTTTAAATTACAGTATATGTTAGTCATGGCCCTTCTGAGACTGATTTTGGTGTAATACACTTCCCTGGTGCTGTTTAAGTGGGTGGTAATGTTGCTTTATTTCAGTATCAGTGATTATTGTACATTTTTCATCTCTCAAGTACTTCATGCGCTGTGAAAACTATATGAAATTCAGAATAACCTACTCATGCGACACTTATAACTGCAATGGTATTTTCAACAGCCCAGGTCTCTTGTGATGTATATTGTATCAAGTGGCCATTGGTGTTATTATAATGGACTCTTTTAGAGCTTTGGAACATATGTAATTTATTCAAATTCTCTGATTGCCCATGTGACGCCCCTGCACTGGCCCAGTAATCAAGGAGACTCAATCCTCACTACTGGCAACAGCTAATGGATGTATACATTGGGAGGATGACAAGTACACACACAGTAAAAGTACAATTTCCCCTAAGAGCACACAGAGATTTCAGTCAGTCTGGGGCTGGTTTCTCCCTCTTTCTCCAGATCCCCAATAAGACTCCCCACTTGCACAGCTATAGGGTTAAGATCTCAGCAGAGGGGCCAAGCCAAGACCTCCAGCACAGAGAGTCTATCCAGTGCTTTGTGTCCTTCCGCAAGTAGCTGACAGACACACACTTTGAGATTTAGTTTATATACAAACACACACACATACACCTGGGCAAGGCTGGCACAGGTTTACTAGCTATGCCTCTTTCTGCCCAGACTGTAATGTAGTTTCCACTGCCACCAACCCCTACTTATCAGCTACTATAAGGCCCTTACAAAGTGTGGCCAATCCTACTCTGTAATGTTACTATTATCCAAATGGTAGTCTGACCAAGTTTTGCAAGGCTATTTAGGAGTGGCCTGTACAGTCTCACCAAATACATATGCAAGTACTCTAAGCACTTAAATATGTCTCACAAATATCAACCACAAAGATAGGCTTAAATATATTTAATAATAAATAATGAAAGCGCAAGCCAATACTCAGTTAATCAACACAGTAACTTCAAAGTTCAAAAATCACAGAAAATATTTTAAAACAACATTGCAGGACAGTCTCAAATAAATGCAGAAAATATTTAAACTAATCTCTACTATATTCCTGTCTATATCTAAGAGAGATACTATGCCCTAAATCTTACTTACAGCGAGGGAAGTGCAGATAATGAAGATGATGAGGGGATGTACTTGCTAGGTCCAAGACAAAATACAAAATGCACAGTCTCTCTCTCTCTGAGAGCATTCTTAAATTAATATTAAATATTACTGCTGGGTTAGCTTGGATGACATAACTTTTTGTCACCTGACTTAATTCCCAAGCTAAACCCCCCATTGTAACATTTGGCATCTCCTTGTGAAAAATACATAGCCTTCAGATGTTTGCATTTGCTAGAAGACATAAAACAATAAAACACTTACAAAACAATGCAGAAGGAACCCTAGTTTTAGACATCCTGTATCCTTGCTACATTGAAACTAACTTTTATAACACAATCATAAGATAATTTAATTTCAGCTTATTTTCTTGACGTTTTGCAAGTTAACTTTGTATGTTCCTGTTTCTACTATTAAAATATACATTTGCACAGGTATATAGTTTTTATACATTTCTGTTCTTTTTCAGTAGGGTACACTGTGGACACATCCTTGAAGCTTAGTACTGTACAAACCCTGTTCAAAACACACTTCTTTACCAGTAGTTTAATATACACATAACATATAGTACTAATACATTTGGTAATGCAAGCAATTGCATCATGCTGGTATTCACAAATGAGATATAACTATTTACATAATTCAAGATAGCTGGGCTGGCAGTATCTCATTTTGTTACATTTCTATATAAATCATAATAATATTCACAAATGACATATAATTATTTGCAAAACTGTATTTCCCTTGCGTCACAGCCCACTTTATTCAGTTTATGAATGTAGGGGTGCTAAGCTTATCTCAGCAATCAATGGGCACAGGGAATGAAATTAATCCTGGGTAAGAAGTTAGTCTTTTGTAGTATACATAGTTTATTTTATTTTGTTATTTTATTTATTTGTTAACCAGATTAACCCACCAAGGCAAGTGCCTTTTTATCAGTGGTACTGTGGAAGTACTTTCTAGTTAAATGACTTTCTCAGAGTCTGGGAGGGGTGAAGGGGGAAGCTACCCTGCTTATAAGGTGGTAGAGGGTGTGGTTATCAGAGGCTGCGGATACACCAGTACTAATATTCATAATTGAATTGATGATACTGTAATTGCTGTTGTCAATTGGACATCACTGTGTTGTTGTGGCATTGGAATTAGGTAACTCATGTCCATGATACAGCAAACTTACAGACAATACCAGTTGTTTTGAGGCATACATGGAAGAGATGTTTTGTTCCCATGCCTAGAGAACAGGTCTATGGAGATCAATGCTCTACATCAGAAAACAAATACAATCAAATGCCAAGTCGCAGTCTCCTTCCATAGTGGTGTAGCTTGCAAATGGATTATGATAACCTAGCAAAGAGTCCCAACATAGGTGACATTACCACAGAAAGTACCGTAATAAATGTAAGTAAATAATGATTTTTGTGAAAAACAGGGATGTTCACTTAATTAAAAACAACACACTAAGTTAATGAAGTGCATGCTATGAAAAAATAAAAAAACTCCTAAAAACATAACACTCAGTTTATTTATAAGCAGTGTATAAAAACAAGTGCAACCTACCTAGTAATATCCCAGGCTATATCCCAGACTCAGCTAGTATAATATTTTCATATCACATTCCTCAGCTTTTAATTCCTAACAACAAAACTTGCAAGTGACTAAAAGCAATCTTAATAAATGCATGCAGCATTAAACATAAGTTGGATCAGCTAGAAATATTCCTCAAAGCTCACTCCCTGTGCATATTAGGAATTATTCAGTTCTGAGAAAAGGGAAACATACTAAACCTCAGATACCACTTCCCATGCTACAACTACATTTTTAATATTCAGCCATAGAAAAAAATACATAGCAGAGGTTCACTCCGCCTCCATAAAAAGCCAAAAATCTAAGATTAATCATCCACTAAGAACTTCCCCTCTTTGAATGACCATTGATTCCCACTAAAAAAAACACCTAGACTAATTATTGCATCATTGCAAACTGAGTTATCCATGTCTGATTGGTCACACTGGTTTAGTAAAACAGACCCCTCAGAAACAAGCACAACATTAACTGACATATTACTTCACTAGAAAAAAAAATACTTTGCTGTAATCAAGTACAGATCACTAGATAACAAATGAGCTGAAACTTGTGACTTAACAGAAAATGCATGGTAGCAGTGGATACACTCCCAAAACACAGAGATTAGGGGCAAATTTGTACTACTAAAGATACCTAGCCAACAAATAAGCATTGCGTGTTACAAAGCCATTCACCTGCAATCACTCCAGATATTACAATAAATCCCAGTTAAGTCTAGGGAACTGTTTCTTCTGTTGTACATTAAATAAAAACCCTCATAAAAGAGACTTTAGAATGTACTGGGTGCACCCTGTCTCCCACAACATCCTTAATGAATTCTTATAATTACCTTCACTTCCTTACAAACTACTGGGAAAGAGATGCTCTTAATACATTAAGAAGACAGCCTTTCATTGTATCCCCAGCATCAGACCTCTTTGCAGAGCATTGCAAATAATAATTTCTCTTCTGTCACACTGACTCCCAAGAAGAAACACCATTCTTCAAACTCACAAAGGCTGAAACATACCCAGTAAAATAAATGTTTGTTCTTTCCTTGCATTATTAATATATAAACTCCTTAAATTAAAAAAAAAATGTTTCTCTTCTTTATCAGAAAACTAAGAGCAGATGCCCCAAACACTCCCAAACAAACCATCCCCCCAAAATCAGCAAACCAGCCAATACCAGTGACTTTAGAATAATCTCTATTCTACCATCTTAAGGAAAAATGTTTGAGACGTTAGTCTTCTCCTAATTAACTGAATATAAGCAAAATGTTTATTTCTTTCCCGGTGTCAATGTGAATTTTGCTGAGGTAGAAGCACTCAGACTGGCTTGTTTACCGTAACAGAACCATCCTATTAAATGTAGACACATCCTATTAAATATAGATAAAAGCAATTTAATGGACACCTTCAATCTGACAGGTCACACTCTCTTA
Source organism: Protopterus annectens (assembly GCF_019279795.1). Classification (NCBI taxonomy): domain Eukaryota; kingdom Metazoa; phylum Chordata; order Ceratodontiformes; family Protopteridae; genus Protopterus; species Protopterus annectens. The sequence goes on along the minus strand of NC_056736.1, from coordinate 304,081,697 downwards.
CAGGATGCCCTGCTTTGAACTGGTATAAGTGACAAAGCACTCTAATGCTTCAAGGATCTTATTAGCAACAGATTCTTCAAAGTAAAAATAGATTCATACACACACACACACACACACACACACACACACACACACACACACACACACACACACACACACACACACACACACACATGCACACACACGCACACACAATACAATGATCTTTGGGTAGTTAACCTACACTTTATTTGGTTCCCTAAGACTGACATATAATTTACAATCACCAGAAAACCAACAAAACAATTTAATGCTTTTAATGTCCTGGAATCTATCTGACAGTTATTGCAGAGGATTAGTGTGACCTTGAATAAGTCACTTAACCAGTCATTGCTCTCTGGTTGTCCCTGAAAAGGGGTGTGTCTGCCCAGTGGACCTAGCTGGTTAACGAATGGGTGTTTGCAACATCTATACTTCTAGCACCACATAGACATTGCAAGCTAAAAAACAAAAGCCTATTCTGTACAAGGATAACAGCCCACTCACCTTTCACCTGCAGGAAAACAGCAACAGGGAAAGGAATGCTGCTAACATACCTAGAAGATAAGTTTTCCATTATATTCACAACATCAGACTTCTTTACAAACCATTGCAAATAACAATTGCTCTTCTGTCATACTAGAAGAAACACCACTGCTGGAGAATTGTTAAAAATATATAGTGGGTTTGGCATAATGGTTAAGGTCTTTCCCTCAAAGGCATAAGGTACAAGCTTTGAATTTGATCTTGGGTTAGTGGCTAGACTTAAAATGACCCTTCAGAGCAGTTAGGTTAGTATTCAGATTTGAATCTAATAACCAGTGAAATTAAAAAAAATCTTTATTTGCATAATTAATATTTAAACTCCTTAAATTAAAAAGTGCTCCTGTTCTTCATCATGCATACCTCGCAACTGTACAGATTTTCACAGAATGTCTAGATTTTTGACTCATATTTTTGGTCTGTTTTTCATAAAATTGTGGTTTCCTGGCAAATTAGTGGCAAATCATTAAATAATGAAGTTAGAAAATAAAGACAAACATTTGAGTTTTAGACTTCAAACCCTTTAGAAAATTCCTGCTAATGCAAAACCTGTTATTCTATCAACCTTCTAAGTTTGTAAGAGCAATATTTAAAAATTGTCGGTATTTTTGGGCTTTTATCCCACTTTTATTTATGTCTTTGTCTAGATTTCTTGCTCTAAGAGATTGAGAGGTATGTTCATCAGTCATATGGCACTAAGAACTATTTTCTTAGACCTATACTATCCAGTGGCACTTCATCACCACTGCAAACAACACACAGCAAACTTCACTGCACAGATCATAGTTTTGAAGTTTTTGCATCTTACAGTTTAAGGAATCTCTGCCTTCCAGTTTAAAAGAAACCAGTCCCTACTCCTTAAGTTTGTTCAAAATGTTAACATTTCCTTTTAGTGATACAGAGCATAACTGCTCAATGGTCAGCAGGATACCCAATAAACCTTCAGATGTATTTATCAGAGCACATGTTTGTGTATGTACAAGCTTATATGGATCTAGGACTATTGAACGAAAGTTCAAAAGTCCGAATCCACAATCATCAAACACACTTTAACGAAAGCACTTTCACCGAAAAAGCGCTTTCGTTAAAGTGCATTAAAAAAAAACAAAACAAAAACAATAAATCTACTTTTATGCAGGGGGCAAGGACCCCTGCACCCCCATGTGGGGGGATGTGCCCCCCACATCCCCCTACTTTAATATTCTCTCTCCAAGATCACACTACAGTGAGGGAAAGGGAATATCCCATTATCTGCTCTGTAGTACAATCTCCGCAACAGTCATTCCCCCATGACTCCCTCTAGCTGCAGGCATACTTCCGCGAAAGTATGCCCGGCTGATTGTGCTTCGGTGAAAAGTTCCTTCAGGGATCAGTACTGATCCCGCTTATATATACATAGACACATGTATATAAGTGTTACTGCTGAAATTTGTTGTTACAGTTTTCTCAAATGCCATATACATAAAAAACATTACTCACTCAATGAAAAAACATAATAATACATGCTACAATACCTATAACTTCTCATTCCAAAAATATGACTAGTTCATCGAAAAATGTACCGCCAAAAATGTACTGTAAGCAGTACATAGTTGACAGTATACCTTGTTGTTGTTGTGTCTTTCGGCTTTTCCCGGTTAGAGGTTGCCATAGCGGAACTCTGGTCCGCTAATGACTGGCAGTATATATTTACGTGCCGAGTTGCCAGTCCTGACGCACAGCCTTCAACAAAGGTACACCCATTCAGGCATGTCTCCACACAGAAGACACTCTAGCTGAGAATCGAACAAGACGTCTTACTGTGAGGCGACAATGCTACCGCAGCACCACCGCCACAGTTGTATACCTTGTATGGTGGTATATTTTCATTTTTAATACTTCTACACTTTTAATTTTAGAAAAATTTTAAAAATAAACCATATGCAGATTGAAAGGAAAAGTACTACTTGACATTGTACGTTCTGTGAATGGAACTGGTGACACATTTTCCAAATAAGTACTGCAGTAAGACTTGTTTCTGACTAGCAAAAAAATAAAAATAAAAGTTACCTTACACTCCTAACAACTACTGTAACTTTGTACACTGGCTAGTACCGGATACGCTTGACTTCTGCTGTACTACTGGTCTAGAGCTACTTCAAGTAGTTATTCTAAATTATTAATTCCTGCTAATTTAAAGAAGCTTTTTTTTCCCTCTTGTTTTGTTTCACCATTCTCCCTGAAATGCAACATCTTCCTTTCTTTTTCTCAGTAAGTACCTTCTCAAACAGGATTTGAGACGTACTTCAAGGAGCCAGTTATAGGATCAGTTCACCTGATTTGCACCTTCAACTGCATCTCCGAGCATGACTGCACTCAACATAAATAAATAAAAAAAATTAATGAGCTGACGTTGAAATGGAGAACATACTGCTTCAGTGGTACATTTTATGATTTCAAGGAAAACCAGTGTTTAAAAAGGGGGGGGGGCACACCCCTGCCCCAAGGCCTAAATCTGGAATACATGACAGGACTTGTTCCCTCTGTAGGATCTATGTTAAAGCTTATTCTGATATTTAATGGTTTGTGACTTGCCAAAATGGATTAACTAAGTATAAACTGATTGCCTTTTTTGAATGATGCACAGAAACACACATACAGATTAGCATACATATACATGAGATTTTCCTATGATAAGTTGAGTCATTCTAATAGAAGTCATACTTCATCAATTTCTCACCATCAAGAAGGGTAACTCTAATTCAACAGTTAACATGTTTTATATTGTAAAAGTATTTAATATTGTTGATTCCTAATCAAAATAAAAAAAAAAAGAAGGGTAACTCAAAAAATGTGTATCCACATCTCTAATTTATCTGTACCATATCACCTCTGTGGTCCCATTATAATAGATGAAAGGAGGAAAAGCACCGGAGTGTACATTCTGCTCACATAAAACAGGCACGTATGGTTTTGACCAACAGAGATAAAAAGAAATTGAACAAAATTTGCTCACACCAAAATGCTGCAGCAAAGTATATGTGTGTCTACATTTGTTTTATTTGTATGTACATGTATGTATGTGTCTGTGTGCTTGTGTGTGTGTGTGTGTGTGTGTGTGTGTGTATATATATATATATATATATATATATATATATATATATATATATATATATATATGGATCTAGGACATTTGCTCGAATCCATAAAACCCAAACACACTTTAACGAAAGCGCTTTTATCGAAAAAGCACTTTCGTTAAAGCGCGTGACAAAAACCCCCCACTATATTTACATTTTAGCAGGGGGGCTGTGCCCCCCACACCCCCCGTACTTTAATATTCTCCCTCCAAGACTGCGCTACAGTGGAGAAAAGGGAAATTTCGCTTACCTGCACCATAATACAGCCTCGGCAACTGTCATACTTACGCGAAAGTGCTTCTTCGGTGAAAAGCACTTTCGTATAAGTATGCTCGGCTGTTTGGATTTCGGTTGTTTGCTCAGTCAAGCAAATGTCCTAGATCTATATATATATATATATATATATATATATATATATATATATATATATATATATTTACATACATACACACACACACACACACACACACACACACACACACACACACACACACACACACACACACACACATATACTTATATAAGAGTGGGTATCTTTGTTGAAAATCTCAAATATCGACATCTGTTTTGTTGACACATTTTGGCTGTTTTCAGTTACTCTTTCTTAGATGTGATGTCATTGGTGTGATTATAAATAAAATGAAGGGAAGAAACTGTTCTCACGGGTATACAGGAAGGTTTGCTTCCTGCAAAAAATGTTTTTTTCTTCATGTTATTTGCTAGTGGTACAAATGTTACATGAATGTGTCTATTCCCGCTTTCATGTATGATATATTTTTGCCAGATGATTTTGTGATACAAGGCTGGACATGTTAGACAGATGTACTGCATCCATTTTTTAAAACACCATGTGGAGCATACAAGTCATTGTGTATAGGACTCTACAACAGGGACAACATGCATTTTGTACACCTTAAAGTGTTCTCACTGGTGATCTATATTATTAGCTCCTCTTAACTTACTGTTTCTCAAAAATGTAAGCCACCGTTAAAGAAACTACACATGAACAGGAAAGCAAAAAAAAAAAAGAAACTGTAAAGTTTTGTTTGATCGTTGTGTGTTGTGTTACAAACTCTGCATTTACAATACGAATTCTGTGTTTTGGTTACAGAATTAAAGTTTTATAATGCAACCCAGAAACTGAATAAAGTAGTTCTAGCTAATGAGTTCTTACTTGTTATTATAACCTTCTGATGTGAAAATACTCATTGTTTAAATTGTCCTGAAATCCAGTTTTTATATTTATATCAGTGATCGTATATTACACAGTCCATTTTTTTTCACTCCCCCCATATATTTAATTTTGAGGTAGGATAAAAGTGGAGATGAGATCAGAAGATCTGGTCATGGATTGGTGCCATTCCTTTAAGAAGCCACTGGAAAACAAAAGTGCTCCCACACTTAAGCTAGGCTGGTTTAATTTTTTTCTTAAAATACAAAAGGACTTTGAGTGCTGCCCTGATGCTGGGCTTTGGTGCTCCTTGCTATGTCAAACAAATATATATTACTGTGTGGTAAAACAGCTGTTTGCATACCTTTTTTTGCTTGGCATTTTAGCATTCTCTCCTCTAAAAAAATGAAGACATTATTATCTTAAGTATGTGGGAAAACAGTATGAAATTACTTTTATCCCATCTTCTCTGGTTAGTTAACATCACTGTCACTGTAGCAGTGTTTCTAAACTTCAGTGAGCTGACTGAAGTGACTGGTTGCATTTTTATTCTTTTATTTTTATTTTATACCTTCTTCACAGTTGAATTTTGTCGCATTACTTGAAGTAGCACTTGATTAAACACAAACAGTAGCACTGTTTACTTAGTTTCTGACATTGGCATTGTGGGTCTGCAGTCTCTGATGTGCAACACAGCATATTGATTCTAGTCACTGAAGGAGACACCATCTTTAACAGGAACTGGTAAATAATAACACTATTTTATGTACTGTAAAAAATAAATCATCCCTAGTTTATCCACTTCTGTGCATATCTACACATATTTATACTGTGTGTGTGTGTGTATATATATATATATATATATATATATATATATATATATATATATATATATATATATATATATATATATATGTGTGTGTGTGTGTGTATGTGCGTATGTTATGTGTGCTTATTCTTTGTTTATAAAAGGTGATGGCTTAGAAAATGCTTCACTGGAACTGGATGATAAGTTGAGGAAGACACTTGCAACATGGGATTATTGACAAACCAGCGGAACATCTTCTATGGATAATTCTGCTTGGACTACTCTAGCAGAGATGATGGAAAGAAAAATATTTAACTGTTTATGCACATCTCTCTCTCTCTCTCTCTCTATTTATATATGTGTATATGGATTCACTAGACAATCTCGAAATACTGAAATGTCGAATTTCAGTATTTCGAGACTGAATAGTAGAAAACCCACATACCCGAAAACTCAAAACCATGAAAAGCCCAATTTTGACCACACACACACACACACACACACACACACACACACACACACACACACACACACACACACACACACACACACATATGCACACACAAGCTATCACATAAACACACACACACATATGCCTACCTAACTACACTAAAACAAACAAAACAACACACACAAATACAACATAACACACAAACACACCTACCCTACCAATAAGCAGGGGAGGGCAAGTCCCCCTGCACCTCTCATGTGGGGGGCTGCGCCCCACACTCCCCATAGTTATATATACTAACTCCAAGGTCACACTAAACACACAAACACACACAAAACATCATTACACACACTCACCCACACTAAAATCCCTACCCAATACCCTTACACAAACACCACTTACCTGAAACCCCAGATAAATCCACAAACTGCACCGCACGTCATGAATGCGACACCACAATAGTGGATTCAGCATTTCCACATTCGACATAGTTCAGTTTCTTGTAGCTGCAGTTTCGACTATTCAGTCTTGAAATACTGAAATTCGACATTTCAGTATTTCGAGATTGTCTAGAGTATCTGTATATATATATATATATATATATATATATATATATATATATGTTATTTTAATTTACACACAAACACATGTGCACACACCCCCCCCCCTACACACACACACACAATACCACTTTCAAAATAACCATATCTATCTTATTTTCTGGCATTATAGATTATTTATTTTATGCTCCTTGTATCATTCTGTCACACAAATAAAACATGTTGTGTTACCAACTGATGCCTTGTCTGTAGGACTGCTTCCTGCCCTAATTTTTAGAACACAGTCCAGAGATGAGGAGTTGTGAACTGGGAACTGATGGAAACTGAAAAAATGGATTCTAACTTCCCTAAATACCAGAGAAGGCCTGGTACAAATATAAGCAAATGTCATGACCACAGATTCTACAGCACTATCTGTATGTATTCCAGTGCTACCTCTACAGTTAGGACACATGAGTTGTCCAGTTTTATGCCATTTTAGGCTCAAGTGATTCCATTCACTGATATCACAGGTGACTGATATGGATATTACAGACAGGCTTTTTGTTAAGAGCAATATGGACACTGAATACATATTTGAGTAACGGATCCATATATTCCAGCTGCCAGGAAAAGTATTTCACAAAGCACACTTCTCTAATTCCTTTGACCAGTACTTTAATGCACTAGAGGGAAAAACACTGCATCACAGATACGAACAGGTAATCCATGCCCACGACTCCATGCACGTTCCAGTTCACAAGCTGAACTGCAACCCCTCTGATATCTGCTCTTGTTCTGTCATCCATCTGTGCCCTTGTGCTATTACATAATTCTTTTCCTGCTCGAAGTTCAGTCACTCTTTAGAACCAAGTCCTTTAAACCTAACCAGGTGTAACATCCCTTAGACCAGATCTCCAGCCCGGTTGTAATTTACAGTCTGTCCATCTCCATTACTAGAAAAAACTGTTTTTAAAGCAGACAGGCTGGATTTTGGCTGCAAGATGAATCCAAAACTAACAGATACAAAAAGAGAAAACGTATCTTTACACAAAGACCCAAGTGCAGTGTTCACTCAGCCAAATGTATATTTCATGTCTAAATATTTAGCCATCATTTCTGAGGAGAAGACTTAGTACAAAATTAACAGATTTAGAAAAGTATCAGTGGGGTCATAAGTAAAAACACTGGTCAGTAGTACTCAGAGCCATATATTAAGACCTCCTCCCCTCATTTCCCCAACAGATTCACATTCAGAACATTCAGAACAATGGTATTAAACAAAGAGGAAATACTCTTCTTATTCAGTACTGATGTAATTCAGAATAAAAAATAGTAGTAATAATAATAATAATAATAATAATAATAATAATAATAATAATAGTAATAATAATACATAAAAACAACTATCTAACCATGGCTCCTGATTTATTAGTCTCTTCCTGTCCTAACAGTTCCAGTAAGGAAAAATCATTGGCTTTTGTCTAAGACAATAAACATGACCATTTGGCAGTTTATGGAAATATGTATGAAAACTCAGATGTGGGGTTGCTTAAATCTGCTTATTTAATTATCAGGTGCATTGGCTTGATATGCTACTGTAGCAGATTTTTGTAATAGCTGTTATTTAAAGTTTAAAAAGCTATTACAGTGAAAGATAATAGATACAATAGAAGTAATTGTAATTATTAGATGGGATTTAGTAATTTCTCTGGAGACACACAGCATGTGAGGTAATACATGTAGTGGGAAATAAAAAAGCCCATCCTTTATCTTTTCACATATTGTTCCAAACTGAATGTGTTTGCTAAAAACATGCTTTAACTGTAATGAGAATAGGATGAAAACAAGTCATGTACTATTTGACAGGAGGCAGGAGGCCATATCATGCTCAGAGAAGGCACTGGACAAGCATTTGTACTGCATTACCACTAACATCTCTTCTTAAATGCAAGAAATCCAAGCAGGCAAAGGACACGCACAGCATAAAACCAAACATGTCTGATGAAGCGTAAGAGTACTAATTGAAAGCGCTTACATATTTTTTACTAAATAAATTGCTTGGTTTTATGCCGTGCATGTCCTTTGCTTGCTTGGATTTCTTGCATTATATTTTTGGAGCCTGGTCTGGAATTTATCTGGTGCAGTGGTTTTGTTTTTGCCCATCTCTTCTTAAATGTCTATCAGAAACTGCTCTGTGATAGCTGCCACTGTCCATCTGATCCATATTATATTCTGGTACTGTAATCCAGTAAACATACTCCACCAAATATTATCTTCTCCACTTATACAGATGTTCTAGATTTATCTATTTATTTATTTATTTTTGCTAGAAGGATTGCAAAGTTTAGTTTTATAGTTTATCAGAATAGTGGTGAAGTTAAACTTCACCAGGCATAACTGCCTTGCCTAGTTTGCAAGGGAAAACCTGACATTTCATTTTACCCCCTATTTTTTTCTTCACGACATGATAACATTTCATGAACATTTTAGAAGAAGAGAATGCCTGACTTGACACAGTGCTACCTACATAGTACAATGGTATCTTCCTTTAGGAGATCTAATTGGATCAAATATTCAGATTATCCCACTCTGGCACACAGTTTTAGGAGTGGTACCAACTGTGCGTCCATAGTAGAGTTAGTTACTTAGATTTAATTACTCCCTTTAGTAGTTCTGTAAGTAGTAAATGTATTATCCGGTGATCTGGTTCATGGTCCTGTGTTTTATATATATATATATATATATATATATATATATATATATATATATATATATATATATATATATATATATATATATATATGGGTCTATGTTACTTGAAATTTCACCAATCTCGAACAAGAAACGTAGAAACCCACTTAAGCGAAAGTGCACTACATCGAAAGTGCACTTTATCAAAAGCCAATTCAAAAACAAACTACTTTAAACACTATTTTTCAGGGGGAGGGAACCCCCATGCACCCCCATGTGGGGGGGGGGAATGTGTCCTCCACACCTCCCCTACTTAAATATACTAACTCCGACATCACACTAAGTGGGGAAAAGGATGTATTTCCTTATCTCCACTATAATGTGCTTTGGTAAATCGGCTTATGTGAAAGTGCACTGTCGATGTAGTGCACTTTCGCTTAACTGGGTTTGATCTTCTGTTTGTCAAAAAAGTATGTTTTTGACAAACAGAAGTAAAACCCATATATATATATATATATATATATATATATGAACTGATCCCCACTGGAGTGTAGTACATAGGAATGTACTTACATTCCTAGCATACTGACTGCACTGCCCCATAGCCTTTATCTTGTGAAGTATCTCATTATTGTACTGGTACAGGACTTTCCCTGCTGACCTCCTTATTGTACTAGCACAGGACTTTCTCTGCTGACCTCCTGATTATACTGGCACAGGACTTTCTCTGCTGACCTCCTTATTGTACTAGCACAGGACTTTCTCTGCTGACCTCGTTATTATACTAGCACAGGACTTTCTGTGCTGACTTCCTTTATCTGCAGACTTTTGAAAACATGGAGCATGATTATGCCATTTACGTTCTATCACTGTTACATGGTCCCCACCAAGGAGGTGGAGGAGAGTCTCACTGCTGGGCCTTTCATAGACAGAACCTCAGTATAAAGGGAATCCAGTGCTGAGTTTTTACTGCTTGCCCAAATATTTGTTATTCTTATGTAGACTGAAGAATGAAAAAAAAACTTCCTTACTCACAGGACCGTTAAGGTACATAAACTAAATAAAGTGGGAATGAGCCAGGCATCTGATTTGCGTATGCTGTGTACCAGAGTGTAATTGAAGTAGCATGAATAGCTAATACAAGTGTATTAATCCCCCCTGTAGAAGGGAAACATGATCATGCCACAAGAAGAAAGTTTATCAACTTCATGTTCATGTATCTTCTGTTTTGAACACATTATGAACGGATGATTACTGTCCGAGTCCTTGTTGCATGCCTTGTTTCTAATCATGCAGAGGACACCTTCATTTCCTCATACAAAATATATATTTAGTGCCAGGAGTATACACAAACTAGGACATAATATTAGGGAGAATATAAAAAATAACGTATAATGTTCACATACCAGGAGCTGATGAAGGAAAAGAGTTAAATCAGTGTGTTTCCATTTGTAATCCACCAGATAACAGTAATGGTCTAACATATAAATGAAAGCAGTAAAATCTGATGATAGTCTGCTACCAAGTTGCATACACAAGTCAGGTACCCCGGGAAATGCTGGCCCCTGATTTGGAAGACAAGTTCTTCTGATCTCATGTTTAGTATAGTTATTTAGGAGAGATGTAGGGAGCAGTGTCATTCACATAGCAGTAGGTGAGACTCTAGCAGTACTTCAGAAAGACAAGTTCACTCGATCAGTGTTCATTATGATTAACATACCTCACACACACACACACACACACACACACACACACACACACACACACACACACACACACACACACACACACCAGCAGTGACATATGCACTGTCACACTAATGCAAACATGAACAATCATTTACAGATTGCTATATCAAAGCAAACATCAGCAATCTCATTCACATGTTTACACCAGTGCAAATATGAGTGATCATATACACATTGTCATGCAAATGCAAACATCAACGATCACATACACATAGCCACACTAATACAAACATCGACAACCACATATACATGGTTTCAGTAACACGGGTATCAACAATCATGCGTGCAGTGTCACATTAATATAAACATCAACAATCACATACACATAGTTACACTAATACAAACATTAACAATCACATACACATGGTTTCACTAATATGAGTATCAGTAATCATGCGTGCAGTGTCACATCAATATATACATCAACAATCGCATAGTCACACTAATACAAACATCAACAACCACATACACATGGTTTCACTAACATGAGTATCAACAATCACACATGCAGTGTCACATCATTGTAAAGATCATTAATAACATATGCATAGTCACACTGATACAAACATCAACAATCAAATATACTTGATTTCACTAGAGCAATCGAGTCAAATATGCACTGTCAAATCAATGTAAAAATCAACAGCAACTTACACATTATGACACTAATGCAAACATTGACAGTGATATGCTCATTGTCACAGCAATACAGTCATCATGCATCAACAATCATATACTCATTGTCACAGTAATGCAGACACAGGCATATTCAACACTACTTCCTTAATTGAAGAGGAAACAACTGCCAGGAATGAAAGGCCATGGCAAGTCTTGGTTTTGTTCAATATTGTACAAAATTTTAACCACCTGTATTGTGACCAGACTAAATATCAATACACTAAACTCAGTTGTCACTCAACAAGGTACTAACAAATGGTGGAGAGCCCCATTAAAGCCTTTGTCTCTAGTTGGATTTTCTTAGTGTTCTACAAAATAACATAATTTCTGAGTAACTCAAAAATCTTTGCATTCACACTGCTGTTATCATTAGATTACCTCTCATGATTTTTTTTTAATTAGCTGCTGTATAACTAATACTATGAGTTAAGAAATTACATGTAATTGAAATAAATGGGTGGGAGGTATGAACATGGCCTTTATGGCATAAATCTGTGTACATTCCATATATAGGTTATAGTATGACAGTGTGATTTGTGAAAGTCAATCACCAACAGCATTATATATTACAGACCCTGTTAAGACACATACCCTAAGTTCCACATGATGTCCTGAACCTTGCAACTTTGTCTCTCAGTATCCAGTATGGCATACCTGAATGACGGTGAGACTTAATCTGTATTATACACATTAAACTTCAGGTCCATACACAGAGAAACTGTGTCATATGCTGCAGACTGCATACATCATATTATGGAAGACAGTCAGATGGTGTAGCTCCAGTAAGAAGCAGTCCTTCTGTCCCTTGATCCATGCATGTTTTAGTTGCTATACTGCTGTAGAGGATCTAGCTAAGCCTCTCAGCACCTCCATCTTACCTGCACCTGCCCTTTCTGCAGAGCCACTTCCCAGAGTTCTTTGAATACCACCAGACAAACCTTCCAACGTCTTTATAAAAGAATTAGAGCCAAAGTACAAAGGGATAAAGGCCCCAAATCCAGGACATTTTTTAAAAAATATTATTATAATTCACACAGAAGATTACTGAATAGCAGATTTTGAATTAACTTTTATTTTCTGAAGAATAAAAATCGTGAAGCTGTAATGACTGACATTACTGACTGTAATACTCTGTCATTTACCAGAAAATCCAAAGTTTTATGAGGAAATCTGTGACATCTGAAAAGCTATATCATCAGGATTTACGAAGTGTATCGTGTTATCTAATCATTTGCCTAACTTCAGCAGTATGATTAGAGTAAGTGTAGTGTAGGGCGCTATTGTTATTATGTCATGATTTTTAAAAGTGAATTTTTAGTATTTTAGGTTACTTTAAATGCTACAGAGGTACAGCACACCAACAGTACTTGTCACCCATATGTGCTATTGCAACATGATTCTTCATGAATCCCAGATGATGCTCTACATTTTTGTTCCAGCTTTTTTAAGGTAGCTGTCAATTATTTTTGTAATAGGGCATGTTCTGCAGAATTTTAGAATTCATTCTTTACCAACTATTCATTCTGGTTTTCAAATGTTCTATAGCTTTAGACCTGTTACCTCTGAAGCTAAAATGGTTTCCATACTGAGATGTCCTCTCAACTTCTACTAAAACAACATTAGTGCAGACTTCTCCCACTATTACATATGATGTGCTATTATATTGTGCCATCAATAAAGACTGCTTTACAAACAGGACAGCAATTGTAACTGGATCTGCTAAGTTTACCTCATTTTTTTCAATAATATACCATGGTGGTCCACTTTAAAATGTATTTGTACTTATTTCTGAAGATGTAGTATTTGCTCATCATCTGCCATTACTAGAAAGACACCAGGGTCTGAACTCTTTTGAAGTCAAGGTTAAGTTAATTTTTAAACTTAACATGCTGTGGATGCATACAAATAACAAATGTTTGTCTCTTCCTCTTATACACATACTCGTAATTGGATTTTTCTCACTTTAATATGGCAGTAGGACATTCTTTCAAAGCATCTGGATCATATATTTCTCTACCATTTCAGTGAAAAAATATATTATCAAAGCATAACACTGCAGGGATGGACAATTTCTTACCTCAAGGTTCAGTGATCTTAGAGTTGATTATGTATGCAGCTGGAATGTGGGATTTACAGCTGTATGCATGGGAGTGTTGGGGGGTCTCTGTTCTCATGAAAAAATATATGCCATATCTGGCAGAGCAGACATTTACTGTGATGATCAAAAGTACAGTTGATTGAGCTGCCTTCCAAGCCTCCTACATCCCTTATTGCTTTTAACTATATTTGAACCTGCTAATATTCTCACTTCCTCTCAGCAAGGTTTGAAGGTACAGTTACAGAAAATACATAACTACCTGAAAACACTTCATCCCTGGGTATGTTTTCATTTATACTGAAGTCTACATGGAACTTTTAATTACGCCATTCCTTTTCCAGTTTTTATCTTTGCTATAAGTTCATAGGTTCATGGGTAGGTACTAGGCTATCAGCCCAATGGCCTATGTAAGCCAAGCCAACAAGGTTCTTTGGCTTTCACCACCCAAGAAAGTTATTTTGCTGTGCCCCTGTTTTGCAGAGCCACAGAAGTAATCCCCGGGGTGAATTTCCTATTTCCCATCCACTCATCAAGATTTTTCTTGAAGAGTGCTAATGAGGAATTCTGCTTGACATAGATGGGTAACTTGTTCCAGAGTATGGGAAGTCTCTGGGACAGGAATCTATCCCTCCAACATGTTCTGTTTATTGTGGTGACAAGGTTTAGGTCTCTAGCGTGTGTAGCTTGGAGAGATTGGGATTTCCTTAGGTGTAGCATGTCCAACAGCTCTGTGTTTGACATAGCTTTGTATGTCAGGCAGAGATCACCTCTGAGTAGGCGATATTCTATGGAGTAAAGCTGTAGTTTTTTGAGACGGTCATCATAGGGCATCTGTTTGAGTCTGGTAATCCTCTTTGTGAGTTACTTCTGCAGCCTTTCCAGTTGTTGCAGATGTCTTGTGAGGTATATTCCAAAAGGGGCATTGTACTCTATAATGGGTCTAATGAGAGCCGAGTAGAGGGGAACAATGACCTCTTTTTTCCTGGATGAGAACCCTTTTGTGATGAGGTGTGCCACATACAAGGATTTCCTGACTACTGTGACGATGTGATTATCAAAGGAGACACTACTGTCCACCTGAGTCCCAAGGTCTCTTATGACACATTCAGCATTAAGTAGACTTCCGCCTATGTGGTTGTTCATGGGTACAGAGTTTTTACCAAAGGGGATGACAATACACTTTTTGGCATTGAGCTTGAGGCCATGGCTCTGACACCAGGCATCTGTCTCAGTGAGGCCCTTCTGTAGGATGTCCATGTCATTTGAGGATTCGACTATGGAACCTAAGTTGCAGTCATCTGCAAACTTCATTAGCCAGAGATCTTCTGTGTTAGCCTGTACTACAGAGAAGTAGATACCAAACAGGAGAGGACCCAGGACTGAACCTTGTGGTACTCCACTTGTCACTGGTTTGAAGTCAGATTTGGAGTCTGCAACTTTTACAGTGTGGGTTCTGTCAGTGAGCCAGTTGGCAACCCATCTTGTGATGTAGGGATTTATATCCAGTTTAGTGAGTTTATCTATAATTCCAGATTGGGGGATGGTATCGAAAGCCTTGGCAAAGTCGAGATAGGCTGTGTGAACCACCTTACCCTCATCTATGGCTTTGGTGACAGTTTCAAAGAAATCGATCAGGTTCAGGAGGCATGATCTGCCTTTCACAAACCCGAACTGGGTGGAGTCCAGAGTTTGGAGGTTACCAATGTCCTTGTTTATGAATTCCATGATGATACATTCCATGGCTTTGCAGACCAGGCTCGTCAGGCTAATAGAGCGATAGTTCCTGGGGTCCATGGTGGCTTCCCTTTTGTGGAGTGAGATAACTGTTGCTGTGCACCATTTAGTGGGCAGAAAGCCTGACATGAGAACATGGTGCTTAGGTGGGGAGCCAGTTCGTTCTGAAGTTCATGTAAAATGCAGCCTGGGATATTGTCCGGTCCCATGGATGCTGTGTTCTTGGCTTTAGTTTTTACCTGCGTAGTTGTGATTACAGGGACTCTGCATTCTTCCAGTATAGATATGGGCCCTTTAGGGGTTGAGAGGAGGATAAAGTTAGCACTGAACCCATCGGCCAGGATGTTGGCAATATCAGCTGACTCTGTAATTTCTGTGCCATTGTGCTGTACCTTAGAGCAGATCTGGGTGATGACATTGAGATTCTTGACATAGCTATACAATGCTTTGTGGTTGTCCTTAGAATCAGTGGCAATCTTGTTTTCGTAGCTAGCTTTGGAGGATTTTTTGAGTGATCTCAGCTTCTTACTGAGGCTGACCAGGGAGCTCCTCCACTCATGGGATTTTACTCTCTTTTGCAACAGTTTCTTCTTTCTGTTGTAGAGATTGTTTATAACAGGGGACCACCAGATTGGATTCCTGTTTTTGGAGGATAGCATCTTGGTTCTGTTAGGGATAGCATGATCCATGCACTAGTGTATATGCTTATAGAGTTCTTTTGTGTAGGATTCAGCAGTCATAACTGTATTGTCCATCTGTATGGGTGTCGTGAAGTTCACCACTTCTGTCTTGAGAAGCATGAAGTTGGCTTTTGAGAATTTTTTTACAGTGGTTTCCTTAATGGGGGGTGGGGGCAGGATGTGGATATCTATGGTGATTAGCTTATGGTCTGATCTGACCAACAAGGAGTTGACGTCAGGTGTGGAACACCAGTCACTCATGTTGGTAATGACTAGTTCTAGGATACTGTTGCCCCTGGTGAGGGTGTGGATAAGTTGATCCAGGGCATTGGAGTTTATGAATTCTAGAAAGCATTGAGTGAAGGAGTTGGTACATGAGTAGTTTTCCCAGTTAATGGTGGGGTAGTTGAAGTCACCCATTATTAGGGTGTTTGGATGAACCATAATATTTTTCAGTATATCAAGAAAAGAGGAGTGGGAATCCTGGGGCATGGTGGGGGATCTGTAGCAAGCTACAATTTAGACTGCAGTTTTGCCCAGAGTTAGTTGCACTTAGATAATCTCGGATGCATTATGTTGGACAACTAGCCTGGAGGTGTGGATATCCTTAATGAATATGGGCACACCTCTGCCTTTGGTGTTCCGGTCCAGCTTTGATGGCCGAAAAGTGTGGTATGAGTTATAGTCTGGTATTGCTTAATATGTTAAACTCAGGTCTCATGCTTGGCAGTCAATTGTGTCAGTACTGACCTGTAAATGCAGCAGCAAAATAAAAAAAACAGATTTATTTCTTCCTGCTGTCAGTACCAGTAATTTTCCCTGACTTCCTATTTTAAACTTAGAAAGTAGCTAGAATAATAGGATGTTTGTGTTTCCCTGCATTTTTCTGAAGAATACAAAGATTAAAACTCAAATGTATCTCATTATTTAGAGACTTTAGTACTCAGAGATTTGCCCGAAAACCAGTTTTTATGAAGAGCAGACCAAACATATAAGACAAAAATCTGGACATTCTGCAAAATCTGTACAGTTGAGAAGCATGGCAGGGTGAGTGTAAACATACAGGACTGTGTTATGCAGTCTTTCTAACAACATTCACTAAGTGCTAAATGGCTTTGAAAGCCAAGTCAAATACTTGAGTGTTTTCCTGTAACAAGCAGCACACGAGGCACAGAAAGCTCCATCCACTACAAATAACTATGATCAGGTCTTAAATCATGACCTTTAATTATGTATTCTCAACATGGATGCCAAAGGTCACCTCTTGAGCTTTACTCTCAAGTTGAATTTCTAGGCATCCATGTTTCAAACACATAATAAGTAGATTATGATCAGCAACCTGATTCACTGATTTTGAGGAAGGCATGCTCCAATCTACACTCAATGTGTTTTTATCCTTGGCTATTTTGTTGTGATTATTGTTAAAACAGTTCTGAACTCACTGACCTAACCTTATGTTTGAGTCCATTTTTAATTTTGAGGAAAGCATGCTCCAATCTACACTCAATGTGTTTTTGTCCTTGGTTATTTTGTTGTGATTATTTTTAAAACAGTTCTGAACACATTGACCTAACCTTATGTCTAAGTTCATTTTTAACTATGGAGGCCTGTAAAGCAATGCCACGTCCTATTTTTTCTCATAGTAGATCTTTACCACTAGTAATTCTCAATATTCTCATGTCAGTATAGTGTTTAAGGTAAGATGTATTGCTACAGAAACAGAAACACCCCCAATTTTTCTGTCAGATGTATAAGCATGATGCCCCTTTTATCCTGGCAATGTTAAGGGTCTATTTTTAGGGAACCAGGTTTCTGTAATTACTAAAACATCATATCCTGCACTAGCTATCTTAGTCTCAAGGTAATTTATTATTTAGACCTCTACAGTAAGTCATAAAGCATTTTCGTCTATCTCTAACCTTGAAGGACTTTTGGTTAACCTTGATCCAAATACTAAGAAAGATTTTGCCAGTTCTGTAATTACAGAAACAAGAAGCTTGTTCCCCTTATATTCAGATATATGTTATTTTCACACAAAAAATCCAGTTCTAAACTTTAGTTCTTCCCATAAAGTAATGACCTTGTCGGAATTAATGAAACATTCTCTTCTAATATTGTTGATTATCATTTTAGCCAGTAACTTCAACATTCCAGTATAATGTGGCGTTGGGAGGATATCATGAAACACAAGCTTAAATCCAGCTATCTTAGCTAGGGGAATGATACTTTTACAGCACCGAGGAATTCATACCTCTGATAATCAACCAAATCATTATTACTAGTAACCGCAATCATTGTTCCATACATTTTTGATTTGTAAAGTGTTTTAATAATATTCCTTACAACTGACATTTTGTAACCCTTCAGAGAAGTCACAGTTATGATGTCACACTGGATTCTGGGGAGCAGGTCTCTTAGAACCCTCAAAATGGAATCTCCTATAATCAATTACTGCATGGAGTAAATAGGACTTAAAATCCCTGAAGGACTATGGCCAAATGTTATGTTAATCTGTTCCATCAAATACAAATTATTCCTAGAAACTGTCCCAACCCCAATTGCTGTCTTATGTTATTTTCTTTCTGCATTAACCTATGAAAACCCAAGCATTTTCATTTGATTTTTATTATTACTAAGTGAACAGTTCATAGGTTCATGGGTATATACTAGGTTAACGACCACCAGGGCCTTTATAAACTTTGCTGTACAATCCTACCCAGTTTTGTTCTTGTGAATCATGTAAGTTATTTGTTAGGAGGGGGTATGTCAGTTAGGAAGTTTCCAGGTTGTGTGTGTGTGTGTGTGTGTGTGTGTGTGTGTGTTGTGGGATGGTATGTTAGCTGGCCATTGCTGTCTGCCTCTGTCTATCAGATACATGGGTACCAGTCCCAGGGTGAATTTCTGATTTCCCATCCATTCCTCAAGATTATGCTTAAATAGGGTTAGGGATGGACTCTGCTTCACATGGATGGGGAGCTGTTCCAGAGCATGAGGATCCTCTGAGACACATCTCTGTCTCACCAACATGTCCTATTTATGTCACAATCAAAGTTTAAATCCTTGGATCTGGTGGTTCTGATGCTGTTTGTTTTGCAGATGTGTAAAATGTCAATCAGAGCTGGATCTGAGGATGCCTTATATGCCAGTTATACATCCCTTCTCAGTAACCTGTAGGAGACAGAGTATAGAGACAGGGCCTTAAGGTGATCCACATAGGGCAATGCATTCCTACCCTGGATTATTCTAGTAAAGAACCTTTGTGGGTGTTCCAACTGTTGCAAATGTTTGATCAGGTACATGCTGAAAGGGGGATTTTGCTTAATGATGGGTCTGATAAGATCTGAAATAATTGGTGCTATGACTTCCTTGGACCTGGATGCCATTCCCTTACTTATAAGTTGGGCAATAAAGAATAATTTGCTTACTACCTTGGCCACATGTTGGTCAAAGGCCAGATTACTGTCTACATAAGTTCCCACATCCCTGACTAATGGTGCAAATCATAGGGCTGTCTTATTGAGGGGGGTAATTAGCCTGGGTGGTCGTTTTCCCAAAAAACACTATAATGCATTTCTTGGCATTGAGTTTTAATCTGTGACTTTGGCACCAGTCATTTGTCTGTGTTAGACTCTCTTGCAGGATGTTAGTGCCATGGAAGGAATCTATGATAGCTCCCAATTTACATTCATCTGTGTACTTGGAGAACCAAAAGCCCTTGACATTAATCTTTACTTCTGAGAAGTAGATGCCAAATAGGAGTGATCCCAGCATGAGCCCGGATGTACTTTTTGGTGACACGTCTCTTAGTGGAGGTTGGATCACCAGTCCTGACTTCTTGGGTCCTCTCTGTAAGACAGCTGGCAATCCAGTGAGTTAGGTAGGGGATTTATGTCCAGATCAATGAGTTTGTCAACTATACCATAGTGGGGAATTGTACTGAATGCCTTAGCTAGGTACAGGTAGGTGGTATGCATCATTTCACCCTCATTCATTGCCTTGGTGACCTTCTCAAAGAAGTCCACCAGGTTTAGTAGGTATAACCTTCCCTTGATAAAGCCATAGTGGGTTGGGTCCAGTGTCTGAGTATTGCTCATGGCTTTGTTGATTATTTCCATGATAATTCATTCCTTGGCTTTGCATATTAGACCAGTCATACTAATAGATCTTTAGTTTCCAGGGTCGATTGATGGTCCACCCTTGTGAATTAGGATAACCATCACAGGCCACCATTGTCATGGTACAAATCCTATTTTGAAGGTATAGTTGAAAAATACCTCAAGTAGTGCTAACAGGTCATGTTTCAAGCTATTTAGAAGGCATCTCAGGGTATTGTTGAGGCCCACTGAGGCTGTGGTTTGGCTTTAGCGAGCACTGCCAGGACCTGCTCCCTGTTAATAGTTGGGGGGGGGTTTATGCTTGTACGTATTTCATGGGAGGAGGTAGGGAGGAGTGAGAGGTAAAATTTGAGCTGAATTTGTCAGTCAAAAAATTATCTATGTCGCTGTGCCCAGTGAAGGTGGCAACATTGTCCACAAGTTCGGCAAACTGATGTGTGGTGCCTTTGAGGTTTAAGACATAGCTGCAGAAGGTGTTGTGGTCGTCTTTAGCCTGTGAGGCTATCTTAACCTCATAACTGGCCTTGTTGGATGTCATTATTCCTCTTAGTTTCCTATTCAGTTTAATTAGAGAGCTCCTATCATTATGAGAGTTGCTTGTCCTGATTTTAGCCATCATTTTTTCCATTTGTTATATACCTTGTTAGGGTTAGGATTCCACCAGTATGGTTTGTTTTTTAAAGTTTGATTTGGGCTTACTTTCAGTAGGTGCAGCAGCCTCTATACAGCCATTTATATAGTTGTATAAGGTCTCTGCAAACAATTCTGCATAGGTTGCTCTGAACTCAGGGTTGGTTGGGGCACTGCATTTTGAGAAAATATTGCTTAATAGGATCTAGTTTGCTTTGGAAAAGTTCCTAATTGTTACAGGGTTTGCTGGGGTTATGGAGTTGATTTTTATTTTGAAAGTGACAGCTTTATGGTCCAACCTCACCAATGAGGATGTCACGCTGGGAAAGTATGTTGGGGGGCAGTGCCCTCCCATATTGGTGAGTACTGGGTCCAGCACATTTGAACCTCTGGTGGGTGCTCATATTATCTGGTCAAAGGTATTTGTATTAATAAAGTCTGGGAATTGTTGCTCCTGTGAGTATGAGGCAGTGTATGTTTCCCAGTCTATAGAGCTATAGTTAAAGTCTGCCATGAATAGGGTATTTGGTTTTATGGTGGCCATCTCCAGTAGGTCTAAGTACAAACTATGTGATTCTAGGAACACAGAGGGGTGACATATAGCTTGCTAGGATATGGTATGGGACTTTGTTTATGGTGATTTGCGCATGGATAAATTCCAGGGCATCATCCTGTTTAACCAACATAGAGTTATGCTTGTTGTTAATATAGATTGAGACTCCTCCTCCTTTTATCCCTGTCTGGGCAGTTGATAGTCTAAATGTGTGGAAGGCACTGAAGCCTTGCACTGCTGTAGTACTTTCTGTGGATTTAAGCCATGCTTGTTAATGGCACAGATGTCTATATTCTCCAGCTTGAGGATAGGCTCTTATCATTGAGCAGTAGCACCTTTAATTTCTCTGGGATTTATTTGTTATGTTGATCAGTTTTTCAGTTTGCCACTGCCTAAAAAAGGCTATAAGTGGGGGATAAAGTTTAAGCCAATATTCGGAAGCTTAGGGGAGACACGAGCAGACCATCCTTTGCAAAGCAATATGATTTGTTACCCATGTCTTCCCATACTGGCAAATATTGAATCCTTTAGGAAAGACATCAGAAACTAAGGCAATTATAGAAGTCAAATATTTTTGTTCATCCTGTGGTATCGTCCTTGCTGAAGGTAAAATGCTGCTCAATGCAAGGCACATACCTGTCTGAGATGCACATTAAGAGAGCTTAACAATACCTGTCTTGATATTCTCCAGGGAAGTTACTATGTATGATTGTAGGAGCACTGTTCATAAGCTCAATACTAATTCCAGATACATTAGGAACAGAACCATTTTCACTCTGTCTAAGGTATTTTTACAATTCGCTGTAACAGTATTATCTTCAACTGCTTTTTAAATATTACCTAAGTAGGTTGGAACAGTCATTATAGTTTTAGATGTATTAACTAATTTTCCTGGTACCATACTATTTTTGTTTAGAAAATTACAATTGTCAACATTGCAAATATCATTTGTGGTTAATCAACTGGGTATGGTATTCACAATAATCTTCTATCTGGATAATAATGTCACAGTCTAAAATTCACCAGCTTAGCATAAGGCTGCCTTATAAATAAGTACATTTGTAGGAAATCAGTTGACTGATTACTCATTGTAAAGTTCAATTCCTTTTAGCAATCTAAACTTTCTAGTGTAAATGCTCATGGTAAAACAGTCCCAAATGCCTTAACTGTTTCAACTACCAAAGTCTCTGAACATGTAAAAACATACAACGTGTGTCTTTGCATCAAAATGAGGTGTGAGACATGATGCTTTTCTTATATCCACATGAGAAGCTTGGAATGTACAACTACTGTGTAGTAATTGGTTAAGCCCTCAGAAGTCAGTCCCAAACCCCAAACCAACTGTTCACTACTCACCTTTTAAAAGATGAGTGAAAGAATGCAAAACAAAAAATAACAGTGTCTCCCCTAGTTTTAGCAAGGACAACAGCATGGACATAAAATAAAAATAAAAGTTTCAGCACTTTCCAGACTCTGCACATTGGAATTAGGTTAAGAAACCCAGACTTTTTATGGTTGAATTATATGTGTGATGGGTTATGTATTATTTTTCAATGATTGGCTAAGAACTGTCAGGTGCTTGTTGAGATATTATCTCATAAATATAGACAGCAAATACTGGCATTGACATTAATTTTATTGTCACAATCAGTCAAGGCAAATTAGATTCAAGTTTACATTAGGGATGAGTTTATCAATTCCTTTCTAGTGAGGAATATAATGCATATGTAGAGGATATTAGTGCTAGGTTTGCATGATACTAGAAGAAAAAAGATTATGTTTTTCTTTAAAGTCACTGATAGTTGTTAGCACCTAAAAATCTCTGTTATGACAATAGCAAAATAACTCATTCAGCTTCAGTTGACCTGTACAAACTCCTTAAGGGATACAGCAGAATTCTTGTGTTCAGTGTATAAATAAAAGTCAAAGTATAAAACCCGCAGATGTTTACTTAGAAATATTTAAGATAAATTAAAATATTGTTATTTATACATAGCTGTGCTTAAGTATTTCAGTGTGACATTTTTTAAACACCTTTATTGAATTATCACTTGTGACATAGGCAAAAAGCAATCAAACTGTATTAACAAGTTCACATTTACAAGCAGTATACTTCACATATATTGCTATATAGCATGTAACCTAAGCAATAGTACATACATTATTCATTTTCTGCCCCTTTTTTTAAACAAGAAACATCTTTATTAAAACATCACTTACTACATAGGCAATCATACATTTATATAAATGAAAACAATCCAGACTGATACAATCCTAGTTGCAAGCATTTTACATCACAAACCATAGTAACACGCTGTCAGCCGCAAACATTATAAACTGAAGTATGTTTAGTAACTGTTAGGGTGGGGTATTTGTCACTTTCAATGTAGAGACTATAGCACAGGCTTGAATGTATCATTACTTGGAAGAGTTACATAAAAAGAAAAAAAAAATCATTAGCATTTATTTTAAAATTGACCTTTTTGTCAATGGAATGATACCAAAACAAGTCTCTGTAGTGACAAGTACAAAATTGGTCAGTTACCTTCAGCCTTGATGTGTATTTAAATTTTTAAAAATAAATGGCTATACAGAGCAGTATATATAACTAAAGTCAAGAATAATTCAGAGAACATTTTACTAAGAACTGGCAGAGGTGTGATTATGATATTGCCTCAAATGTATAGATAAGAACTTCAGCCTTTTGTTCACATTTATTCATAGCAGTCCACAAAGTCCCATAAAACTCAGGTTTCCATTAAGTATGACATATGACTTATTTTTAGGGTGGAGAATGAAATATGACCTGCCCTATCAGTAGAATTATGCTAGGCAGAATCCCCCCAAATGATAACTCATATAACTATAGAACTTCAAATTATAGAATGCTGGGGACCCAAGACACCAAAAACTAGTGCTGAAAACACAGAACAGTACATAATTAACCTGCATGTGTCTTTGCAGAGGGCAAGACTCCCTGCAGTCCAGATGTGGACTACGGGGAGTGCAGGGGGGCAATGTTAATGTTAGTGATTGTTGTGTTTTTTTTTTTTTTTTTTTACATGATCGGCATTTCAGAAGTCAGTCATATGGTATCGGCCATATGGTCTTTGGCTTTGTGAAATGTCAATTATGTAAAGTAGATCTATATATATATATATATATATATATATATATATATATATATATATATATATATACCAACAACACAGTCACACCAACTCAAAGAAGGGAGAAATGTTCCACAATAAAGGCATAATGCTCATGCACAATCCAAAATAACACTAGTAGTGATTTCCTATTGAAAACAGTGACTGGTGTTGTGGAGCTCAGTGTCTTTTTCTTCCGGCAGTTAATGGTCAGGGTTATCTAACTTAACTTTCTATAGATATAACCATATAAAAAATGTGTCTTATGTGATGATTGTGTCCGCACCTTTATTTATAAAATTGTCCACCAACTGAAGTCTGCAGATGTGCATTATAATGTACTTTCTGAGAAATTCACTTGACATTTTGGAATGGCTTTAACAATATGGTCTGCATATTTCTTTCTTACTTATATCACAATGAACATAAGCCTGCAACATGGTAAAAAATCGAATAATTTAGATTTACATTATTAGTGTGTTAGTGTGAGAGAGCAAAAGCGATATTTATTTCTCAGTAAAATATATTTCCTTACCAAACCAAGTCAAAAATGTGCACTGAATATGATATGTCTTATAAGTATTAGCATCCATCTCTTGTGTCCTGAAAATGTTATTAGAAAATCAGAAAACAGAAGAGAGAAGTTGGGATTTGCATTTCCTGTGTTTCCAGAGTAATAACAGGTGAAATAAATAAGGGAAGGCTACAACCATCAAAACTAATTAAAAGCATCTACTGAGTGGACAAGCCCCCCCTTGAATTCCCTGTGTGGGGCTTTGCATACCCATTTAGTTAAATATAATAAGTCTATAGTCTAACAGCTGTGGAGAAAAGAGGAGACCCCCCCCAGCACACAAAGAGAAACAACACCAGCTGTGATTTTACATGTAAAACAATCATCAGACTGAAATCAGTGAGCTGAAACATCATCCGTTTTACATTCAATGAAATGCAGCATACTAGGGTAAAGTTAAAGTGAGAATGGCAATTAGAAAAAGGTCAAACTGAACCCATCCATTAAAATGAAGCTTTCAGTTCTGCTAAACTTAGCAAATTTAAAAGTTAATAAAAGCATAAACATATAGGACTGGATTTGGAAAACTTTACTGTATCACAGTAAGTAAACTTATTGCCTTGCACAGGATGTATGCAATTCAGAAAACCCACCTAAATGAGGTGTCTAGCCCCAATTATGTGTTCGTCCATGCAACATGCTAATGAATGCAAAGGAAGTGCCATATGTGATAATAATAATGTAAAACAAGTTGGTGGACCAATTCAGAAATGTTTAAATCTCAGTCTGTGACACTGCGTTTACCTTACTTTTGAACTCAGTCATATGTCTATATTCAGACAATACATATTATGCAAATATGACTGAGGTTGCTATAACCATTGTAAATATGAATCACAGCTGCATTGCCTGATTGTGCATGAAATCACCTTCAGAGGCACATGACACAGACACAATGGACTGGTACCATATGGACAGGGACACCATGCAGGACATTTTTAATAGTGTTGGGCACAATATTGCATGGCACTAGCAAAGAGTCAGCGCAGTGCACATAGCTTTACAACATAACTACACAAGACTCAAACAGATACACTGCAGTGAAACTGATCCATGAAAAAATACCAGACTGTGCTTACAATTTTATAGGCTGGCCATGCTGTGTATCAGAAATAGGCAACCAGACTAACAATGTACAGAGTGCAGAGCACAGTTATCATGTGGGCAAGGGAGCATAGGAGTGCATGACTTCCTGAGATACAGCAAAAGAAAAAAGTGCTTTTAGAAGCAATGTGAGAACTGGACAAGGAGGTTTAATGTGTAGAAGTGTCAGGGAGAATGGAAGTATGGGATATGCTGTGAGCTGTAGTTGTGTGTGAGTGTGTGCATCTGCAGAGATACAGCATCAGTATTTGGTTCAGCATTGCAGCTCGGCCTACTGTAAAGGTCCAGGGCATACATGATATTGAGTTCAGTATCCCATGCATGCCCCCACCTATGAAAGCTGGCTCTGTCAGGAGTTGCATTGATAGTACCATGATCTAGGCTAGATCATCTTTGAGTGTAGTAAATAACTAGCCATGTAGATGGCCCTCACACCCCTGACAGACATCCCAGAGAATACGCTGCATGGTGCAATGTATCGTTTAGTCTATCCAAAGAGTCACACATAGAGGTAATGCACTCCCATAAGTTAGCATTCACAACCTGCATCATACTAATTATCTCTGCCATGGTGGTAGAACTGGCTTGTGACTCCTTGACAGTTCCGCATATATGTTGGTGGCATCTGATGACACAACCAAGCTCAGGGGAGGGTGCTAACCATATCTCTGGTGAACATCATTACTATTCTACCCTGTGTGGATCTCTTTGTCCACAAGTGCTATAGGCAGATTCAGACATCTCTGAACTGGAGTCTACCACACTTCCCTGATCTATAGAGCTCAGATCATCTTGTCCACTCTCAGATGGTTGTGTTTCCTAGGTTACAATGTACCACTTAAGACAGTTTTGTCCAATACATTTAGAAGCACTGACAAACTGATATCCCTTCTACTCTTATATTATTGAGGAGAAAAAAAGCAGAAGAAAAAGCTAGCCTTAGACAAATAAATAGATGTATAAAAATAGCACTTGCCTTAAATAAGTAGAAATCAAAAAAGTGTCAATAGCAGGTTTCGAATTCAGGTTAGCCACATTTTCTTCTGTAACCGTCCTTCATGTAGTGGTAAGTTCAACCAGATGCAATGAGCCCATCTCTCTCTCTCTCACTTGATATATATTTCTATCGATAGATATTGTTCTTAAGACAGCATTTTGTATTCAGATAATAAACTAATGCCCTTGAGCCAACACTGCCCGGACTATGAGTACAAATGTTTGAAATACAGATTGTTGTGCCATCTAGTATCCTTGTAAGCTCAGTTATAGCAATTAAATACTTGGGGTCACAATACTTGTGAAGTACTTGGCATGGTTAAAATGATTAATGCTATAGATTACAAACTGATATCTTAGTTGATACTGGCTAGAACAGTGGTACAGTAAGAGGTCACAGCAGTCAATATAAAGATTCTGAAAAGGCAAAAAGTTAACATGAACATAGTTGCAAAGCACAGACACAAAGCTTTTCTGCATAAGATGATTTAATTGTTGAATAAAATGCTAATTTTTAGGCAAAGTCTAAACATGTATTTTATTATTTAAAAATGACATGTCTAGGATGTTGTACAAATGTTTCTGTGGTAGGTAATTCATTGAAAGGTCAGAAACACAAATCCCCAAGTGCAAAGTGTCTATTGCAAAGTATAAATGGCATTTGGCAGAGATAGTTTGACCTAAAAGCTTGGATTACTTGCAGTGTGAACATAATGTACAAATTTCCTCCAAGCAATCAGTGATTTATGTTCAGAAAAGAGTTATAGCTATGCTTAGAGCAAGAGTTGAGCAAAAATTAAAGTGAATAAAAATTCTGGAAGTTGTAACCAATTAAACTGAACCAAATGAACTGATGAATAAAATTGTGGTGGTTGTAAAACAAGAAAATTAAGGAATACTGTTTCAGACAACTGAAGTTGTACTAGCTATGCCTAATGTTAAGATTTCTCTGTACTTGTTGCTAACCAAGGATTCTAACAGATTTAGCTGGATGAAACTAATACCACACTGTGTACATTTAATATACTTTTTGACAGATACAGATTGCTTCATTTACCATTTTGAATCTTGTCAGCGCAAGATGTTTTCCAGAGAGAGCTGTGGCAATTATAGTTGATGAGCTAGCCAAAGAGGTCAATGTAAACGATAATATTTAAACTTGAAATGCTTAACAGAAGACAATGACTGGCATCTATTAAAGTTGTTAAAAAGACTGAAGTTAAAAATCTTAAAGCTGAACAGCTACAACTGGTAAATCTGTATGGTCTATGTTGGCTATCCTATGAGTTGTTTGTGATTTTTTGGATGATGTTTTTTGAATATTTTACATTGCATAGAGTTTCATCACAATGTGTTATATTGTGCATACCGGAGATGCATACTTTTTTCTCCCTTTCTCTACTGTGGTATGGCCATGATATTGATATATATATATATATATATATATATATATATATATATATATATATATATATATATATATATAATTTAAGTGGTGTGTAAGACAGATTTTTGAGTGTGTGTGTGTGTGTGTCTGTGCATGCACGCGTGCACGTATGTGTGTGTGCGTGTGTGTGTGTGTGTGTGTGTGTGTGTGTGTGTGTGTGTGTGTGTGTGTGTGTGTGTGTGTGTGCGCATGTGACTGTGTTTAATGTTTTTTGGCTCTCCATTTTTGATAGGTAATTTTTGGTAAATGTTTAGTTGCAAAAGAAGTTCTTTGGCAGCTCTTAGGCAAACAGATTTCTGTAAAGTGCATAAACATGTTTTGCCTTTGGACGAGTTTAAATTTGATACTGAGAGAGTAACATTAACTCTATTATGAAAAGTACAATTAAATACCAATTTGTATGCATATATACAACCAAATAACCATAAATATATACCAAATATATGCTGAAAAGGACTGTGGCTCACTGCAAGTGCTTACTTTCCAAAATCATTTTTAATAGCAAATAAAAACGAACCCCTGAGGGTTAAAAATATTATACACACAGGTTAAGCACTTTCATCTGCTAACAGCAGACTTCATCAGAACAGCAAAATGTGTGTATCTCCCCTTATATAATACATTTTAAAAAATCAGGATCCAGTGGGAATACTCAATCAATTAACCATACCATGAATAAAACATAGCCTTATGAATATTCATTAATTCTGCTCTTTCAATCTCTACAGTTTTGTATTACATCCTGTGTCTCTAAATATACCTATAAAACACTAGCATGTGTGTATATATATATATATATATATATATATATATATATATATATATATATATAACTTATCACATTTTAGTATGAAATACACATTTATACATTTGTAAAAAAGCACATTTATTACATGTAAAAGTGCTCATTTGTGCTATAATAGAAATATGTACATTCTTAGAGCACAATATTGCACTTTTATTATTTGGACATTATATCCTAACATATTGCCTCATTTGTCATTGCACCAGCTTTCTTTTTGCTATACTCACTTGTCTCTAACTTTAATCTGTGCATGCATGTACCCTACTTTGACATGTCATTAATACCCTTGCATCCAAAATTGGTTTGTTGGGGATATAGTCATTCAATCCAGGTTCCTTGGTTGCATTTAATTCCCCCATTCTTTCAGTACATATTGAGTGACATCATCAATTTAAATGTCTGGGGTAACCCGTTTCCCCAAAAAAATGTTCCTATATATTCCAACTCCTTCTTCATTTCATTGACATCAGATGTCATTCTTGCAGCTCTTATGCACTGACCCTAAATGATACTCTTTTTTGACTTGCTGGGTGACAACTATTATATTCTAAATATGAGTTGCTGAATGTTTCTTTTCTATATATTCTGGATTTGAATCCTGCTGTCCCATTCGATACAAAGGTAATCTAGGTATGCTATTCCTGTCATGCTACTATGGGTGAATTTTAAATAACTACTAATGTCATTCAGATACTTCACAAATGCATCTACTTTACTGATTGTACCATCCCATAAAATAAACATATCATCCAAAAACCTAGTGTAGCATATACATTTACTAGCATATTGACTATCCAAAATATATTCACTTTCCCAATCTAGTAACACCATATTTGCATATATGGGGGTGCACGCCACCCCCATAGCCACCCTACTTTTTTGTCTATAGTATTCACCCTCAAACCAGATGTAATTGAAATCCAATACAATAGACATAAACTGTCTTTCGGCTTTTCCCGGTTAGGGGTCACGGAAATCCGGTCCGCTAATGATTGGCAGTAGAGTTTTACGTGCTGGCTTGCCAGGCCTAATGCACAACCTTCAGCGAAGGAATGCCCATTCACGCATGTCGACACACAGAAGACGCTAACTG
The DNA here is from genome assembly GCF_019279795.1 of Protopterus annectens. NCBI lineage: Eukaryota > Metazoa > Chordata > Ceratodontiformes > Protopteridae > Protopterus > Protopterus annectens. The sequence continues at coordinate 304,050,950 of NC_056736.1, read as the reverse complement.
AGAATCGAATGTGCAACGTCTAACTGTGAGGTGACAACGCCACCGCAGCACCACCACTGCAGTATCCAATACAATAGACATAAACTCACAAATTAAACTCTTTTCCCACTCAAAGTTCATATACTTCTGAATACTGTTACTAAACTGTTCTAGTCCTTCTTCCTTTGGGATACAGGAGAACAAATCCACCACATCAATGGTTACAAACATTAACCCTTCCTTCCAAATTTCTGGTTTTGACCTTCCCAAAAAAACCCATGAATCTTTCATTATATGGTGTACTTTATCATATATTGGTTTCAACCATCCATCTATTACTTTCCCATAAGGGAATATCTTAGGCCTACTACTGGAAATAATTGGTCTGTAATGGGGATCTTCAATACTTTTATGAATCTTAGGGATCCCTACTATGGTAGCAAGTACTGGGTGTTCACCTCTCAAAAAATTGTACAAATTCATGTCTATCCTGTTGTTCAAAAGGAACTCCTCTAGTTAAAAATCAATCCTTCTATGTCCGATATTTATTCATTGATAGAAGATACCATATACTTACTATCATTATGTAATATTTCAAATATTTTGTTGTTATAATCCTGTGTTTCTACTAATACTATGCCCAGCCCCCACCCCCTTATCGGGTTTCATGACTCGAATGTCAGCCTCATAACATATTTAATTTAGTAATTTATTTTCCTCCCTACTTAAGTTATATCTTCTCTTTCCCTTCGTACACTTCTCTTGCAATGTATACATTTCCTCTGTGACCAACCTCTCATAAGTAACTAATGTCGGATGTAAAGGGGATGTATATTTACTTTTTTTCTTAAACACAATTTCCTGTACACTTCTTTGGTTGTCCTGAAAGTGTATAGCCAAATTTAATTTCCTTAAGTACAATTTAAACTCCATTAAGATATCTACTACATTTAATTTTTCATAAAATACATATTTCATACGTTTTGTGAAGAACATAAAGTGGGTTTTTTCAAGCTTTAATTGTGTATAGTTATATATATTAAATTGCCCCATGCTGAATTTTACAGCATTATGCTGCTTTATCTCCACTTTGTTACCTCGTTTCTCCATCCTTCCTTCCCCTGCCAATGGTTCACCCCCCTCATCTGTTCACCCCCCATGCATTCCTGTACTCCCCTATCCATTGTAGATTCCTTCCTATAAAAACTTTTTCACCATTGTAATGGGTTCTATTTTCATTTCTATCCATATGAGGATTGTATTTCCTACCCCTACCATAAGTGCTGTTATGTGCTCTGTCTTCCTTCTTCCATGTATAAGCCATTTGTTTATCATACTGCTCTAAATCTCTTTGTAATTTGCAACACTTCTTATTAAATATTTTTTTGCTCTTATCTACAAAATCATATTGCTTCACATATAATTTTTCCCACTGATTGAATAACGTCTTTCTGTATTTTTTCACTCAATTGCTCAACATCCTTTAATAAATGACATAACTTGTCATTACATTTAATTAAAAACTCCATAAATTTAAAACTATTATGAAAAGCCTATGATAAATCAGCTATAATGTGTTTCCTGGATGTGGTGTAGAATCTATGTTCATTTCTTATCTGTTAAATATGATGACAACATTCAGGAAGAAGCTACTACAGCATGATGCAACAGGCTATTGTTCTCAGAAGTTAGTGAAAAACTTTGAAGAGATAGAGACAGAGGCAAACATATGAATATAGAGAATTATTGCTCGGTCATGTATGATAAATTAATACAAGTATTTTCTAGGTGAAAGAATTAATGTAATTAAACTACATGTAGTAACGCTTAACCAGAATCTACCGGTATATCTAACATTAATCCTTCTAAATCTCATCATTCCCTTGATTCCAGTGCTGCTATGTCAGATTTTGCTATAAAATAACACTTATAACCAAACCAACCAGAATCTACCAGTATGTCTTACATTAATCCTCAAAACCACAAAAGCATACTTTAGGAAGCCAAAGTGTGAAAAGAGTAACAAACAGCCAACAAAACACCTCAGTAATGGCTCCCCTCATATCAATTCATGCTGAACAAATTCAAATTGTAAACATTTATTGAGCACTTTCATCTTCTTAAAAGACATCATCAGAATAGTTAACACTGGTCATCCATAGCCCTTTTATATCAAGTTAAAAATATTAAAAATATTATTGGTTAACACCATTGCATGCCTTCCTTCAATACAATTTGAATTTTGCAAAGTAAATAATTAGCATAAGAACAGTTCTTAGCATAACATAAGTAAAATAATAGTTTAGAATTTTTAAAGGATAATAAAAAATTGGCTTAATTTTTTTTTAAATATACATTTTTAATGTATAATTACACAATGCCTCTTTCGCCCTCTTTCACACTCTCAAAGCAATATCAACCATTTAAAACATTGATTAATCTTAGTAAATCCCACTGATGTCATAAAGTATAATTTGACTGAGTTATAATTTAGCTACTTGCATTTTCAGAACAAGACCCAAGGATAATTGCCCATTGAGCCATGGGGGGGGGGGGTTAACCAGCATTAAGCCATAGCTTACATACGAGTTCTCAGTACTCAAGCAGTGTTTCCCATTGCCCACCCCTAGGGTTAGGTTCCACCTGTTTCAGTACCCAGAATAAAAACACACCATTTTCACAGTCCTTTAGGTGCCTGTATAATGCATTAGACTCCACATGCTTAGATATCTATTAATAATATTTGTATATCCTAGTTTTACAGATCTCTCAATCTTCCCAACATAATAAAAGAAACAAATCTGACAATAGGCAAGATATATAACTCCCTTTGAGAAACAGTTAAAATATCTGTTAACATTTATGGGAACCTTTATGGTAGGAAGACAAAAATCAGCAGAGTGGGCCATATATTTACACTGATGGCATGTCCCACATTTGTAAGTACCTATTTTCTTTTAAGAGATTATCAGTTTTTCTTTGTTAATTCTATTTTCTAAGAAGTTCTTAATATTCTGTCCCCTTCTATAACTATATAGAGAGGATTTTGAGAAAATTTCCAAATCAATCAGCATCTTTGAAAAGATGTCCCAATACTTTTGGATAATCTTCTGTATCCCTCCTATATCGGGATTACATTTTAAATTTAGAGAACTAATATAATTGACTTCTGTCTCTACTGGTCGGCCCACATTTTGGTCAGGATCTTCTCTATTCTAAATATTATAGTCTCTGTGTACATCCTTGTGTTGGGTGGCTAAATGTTCAACGTTCTCATTTGAACCTAAAAGGGGAATACATTTTGTACCCCACCCTTCCAATATTTTATTCTTCATTCTCGTAACTAAAGGTTCAGGGTAGCACTGTTCTACAAAAAGCCTTGTGACAATTTCTAGTTCTTCTAAAAAGTCTTTGTAGTCAGAAGTCATATGTGCAGCACAGACCATTTGTCCCTTCACTATACTTTTCCTTTGGTGAAAGGGATAGTTACTACTAAAATACAAGTACAAGCTGATGAAGTTCTCTTTACTATACAGTTTTGATTTAAATCTATTGTTTTCAAAATCCTTAATTAACTTAAGGTACTTCCTGTAGTCCAACATTATGTGTAAATTTAAAAAAATACTGTAGTAATATTTATATGTTGAACAAATTCACATATATAGTGGTATATGAATGTAATGTGCATTTCTTTAATAGGGAGGTAAAGCTATTGACTATTATGAGCCATATGACCCTACCATCACAGTTAGTCTGTAATAAAGCTTCTGAAAGGAAAGCATTGCATGTCTATAGCTTCCTACTTGTTTCACTTTGACAATGAATAGTCTTTATTGATATACACATATTGGACATGCCACCTCGCAAGGGATTATTTATTGTTTCTCTGTATGATTCACATGATACAGCTCTGACACAGCAAGTTATATTTCTTTTTCCTGTATTTGCCTCACTTTAATAAAACTTTTTCACTTCCTGTACCTTGTATGAGACTGCGGTGGTGGTGCTGCAGTAGTGTTGTCGCCTCACAGTTAGACGTTATTCGTTCAATTCTCAGTTAGAGCATCTTCTGTGTGGTGACATGCGTGAACGGGCGTTCCTTTGTTGAAGGTTGTGCGTTAGGCCCGGCAAGCCAGCACGTAAAACTCTACTGCCAATAAATTAGCAGACCGGAGTTCCGCTGTGGCGACCCCTAACCGGGAAAAGCCAAAAGACACACACACACTTCCTGCACCTTGTATATATTCAGAGATTTATAGTTCTCACCCAACACCCTATATTTAAAATTCACTTTTACTGTGTCAGTTTTTCATTTACATTTTTTTAGCTTGGCCTTTTTTATGGCATTACTAGCAATTTTTATTAACCAACTAAATCAGCCTTATCTGATAATCTATAACAACTAAATCAATATTGCTTCTTGGGAATTCAAGCAAAATTTAATATTATATGCATTCACATGTTGAAGTAATTTTAGAATGCTTTTCCTGAGTTGTTTCCATTGTGACTGCTGTGCTTAATGCATAACTGAATGTGTGATACAATTTTGAAAATGTCCTCTTTATTATGCTCTCACATGATATGTCACATAAAAATCTATCTCTCAGCATTTTTTTTAGTCCTTCTCCAAAATGCAGAAACATACTGCAACTTACTCAAAAATATTTTCATGCATCATGGGATTTCTTTTATGAAACAAAACATGTTTTACTATTATCAGAACCTGGAGTTCAACTGCTTCTATATTTTTTGGAATTTCTTTGAAAGATTTTTCAGTTGGTTTCTATTGTGCTACTAGACTGTATACAATAGTATTTAAGTTTTGTTGCTCATTATATTTAATAATGCCTGAACTCCCTTATTACTTTGGATATCGCTGACTATGTGATAGATATTTGCACTTTTAATATAAGGTATATACTCTTTCTTGGTTGTATCAAATACATTAATATGTCATTCTTGCTCACGTGTTTATAATGATTTCCACATTTAACTACTTTGCTAGTTATTCACATTTTCTCCAAATAAGTACATATTCTATATGAAAACTTGAAATACTTCTGCCCAGATATGCATTAAGCAATACATGGAAAGTGTTCTGTTCTACTCTTATAAATGCATAAAAATGTGATTTCCCTTTTATCATTTGCTTAAGTAGCCAGAATTCATTTAAAATAATTTATACAAAACTTGAAAACTCGTGTTTTGCTTGCCTGTTCTTCATAATTTCAATAAATGTCTTCCTTCTCAACTTAATATTAACTTGCCCTTTTCTGATGCTAGTCTTACTATAAATTAGTTTGCTTCCTTGTATAGGTGTATAAACATTGTTCAATCTTATTTCCTTTTCTAATAGAAATTACACATGGATTCATTGTATATGCATTCACTGTATTTTTTCATTGCAATATGTTAGCATTAATATATTATTTTGATAAATACTGACAGATTACTGATGCATACAAATACAGTGAGTGCTGTTGAGTTATCATTTAGCTAGTAATAAATTCTTTTAAAAAACATAAGTTGATTCAATGCAGACAAATTTAATGTGTATAGCTTTCAGTAGTATGTTGCCATTAAAAATATTTATTGACGGTTTAACTTCATAATTATTGCCTTGGGAATATTCATGTACACTTGTTATCTGAAACTGTACTGTATCTCATATAGAAGCCAAACCTTTGCAGATCCAAATCAAACCACATCAGTCATTTCACAAAGTAAACAACTATAAAGTTTTTTTGTTATAAACAATTACTTTTTAATCCCTATTTATACTGGCTTGCTGAACACATGCAAGTCAATACATTGATTTACATTGGCATTGTGGTGATTAGGGACCTACACAAAAATGCATTCATCCACTAAGAATGTTAGCTTGCCATTTGGCTGTGCTAATTGAAACGTTGCTATTTCAATAGCAATAAATGAGCTATTGATTACTTTTGGGATGAAAATTTGGAAAGGGCAATTGTCCTCAACTGAAAAGGCACATTTTATGCAAGGTATCATGAGTTTCATTACTTACTACTTTAGTTTGCGACTGATTTGCAAGTAGTAAAAAAGAAATAAGGGAAACAGCATACATAGCTTTGTCAGCTTTTTGGCAATATATACAGAAGGCTGCTTCATAAAATGTCATTTGACTTCAGTGGAACTAGGTATTAAATAAAATATCACATATATTGATAAAACAGTCCATGCAGTCCAGACCAAAATGTGTGTGTATCTTCCCTGTGATTGTCTTTTTTGAGTCATGTAAAATTAGTTGAATTTGTTTGCTAGCACTTTTAACAGCACTTATGAAATCAATTTATATATATCATTTCCCCTAAGATCATTTTAAATTACTTTATTATAGTTATAGACTGCAAAGGGGTGGCCACAGTGGTGCAGCGGTTAGTGTTATCACCTCACAGCAAAAGGTTCTCTGGTTCGATCCTTGGCTGGGGTGCCTTCTGTGTGGAGTCTGTATGTCCTCCCTGTGGTTGCGTGGGTTTCCTCCGGGTGCTCCGGTTTCCTCCCACATCCCAAAGACATGATGTAGGTGGCTTGGACACTCTAAATTGGTCCTAGGTGTGAGTGCGTGTGTTGTGTGTGCCTTCTGTGGAAGCTGGCAACTCGACACCATAAAACTCCACTACCAATCATGGGCGGACAGGTGATCCGCTGTGGCGACCCCTATCTGGGAAACACTGAAAAAAGAAGAAGATAGTTATAAACTGCAAAGCAAAATAGTTCAACTTGGAGATAGTGAAGTACTTTTGAAAGAAATTGTGAAACTGTAGTTTTAAATTAAGAGCAAAGTCCTGATTTTGCCTCCTCCTTCTCCTGATCTTTTTCAAATATTTTGTTAAAATTATAAACTAAGAGGCAAGAATGTCTCAGTTCAGCACAGTTAAAGTTTGTCTATCAATGTAAATATGTTTATCATGTGCAAAATACTGCAAGGTGTTTCCCTGTAATCATTTATATGTGTTTATATTATGCTGTCAAAAACTCAAACTGTCGACAGCGTAATAATCAACATGAAAATGTTGAAACCCCCGAACATCGAACACACACAAAAAAAAAAACAAACAAAAAAAAAACACCCAAACACAACACAAATTGCTCTATGCAGGGGGGCAAACCCCCCTGCACTCCCACACCCCCTGCTACTTAAATATACCAACTCCAAGATCGCACTACATTGCAGTAAATGGAAATCTCCCCTTACGGAGATTTCCGTTTACATGCGCAATGACTTTCGCTTTCGACATTTTGGTGCCGACAATATCAGCTTCGATATTGTCGGCCTTCGACAGGGTGAAGTAGACCCGTTTATACTCATACATAAATGCTTTGTGTTTAATTGCACCAATGCATTAATAAGTAAAGGCAATGTTAAGATGTAAAATAAAGTAGCAAAACCTGCTGATATAAATACTAAAATGAAAGAAAATTGTTCAGTGACAATGAATTTCCAAGAATTATTTACCTTTCACTCAACAATAAATTGTATTACTATTTTTTTCTTAAAATGAACTTGCATTTCAGACGTAGTTTGCTGTGTGCAGATTGTCAGTTTTCAGTTATGACTTGCTTTGAAATTTGATCAGCTATAGAAAAATGTTAATTTTGTAATAAAACAAGACATACTTTTTGTTTAATTCCTGTAAGATTGCTTCTGAAAGAAGCTTAATGAAAAATTAAATAACTGTGACTTAACCAGACAGTTCTCCTAGGTCTCACCTGATCAGAGGCTTATCCTTAATGGGATAATTCAGTTAACAAAGGAATAAACTAAACTAAACTAAAATAAAATAAAATAAAATCACTTCCATTAACTATGGAGCCAAAAATACTGGAGGATATTTGTATGTGACATTCTAAAACTGATCCTATATGAATGATGTTCCATCTCAATTAGTTAATTTTCTTCCTCTGTATTTGTCTTCACAGTTTTACTAAAGTGAAACTTTGGGGACCAAATAATGTAGGGAGTCCTTTTACAGAAAAAAAGTTAGCATAATCATTTCAGTCTAATTCCTATTCTTTCTGCATTAATTACCAGTATTGTTCATTCATACGTTAAATAACTGGATTAGCAGTCAAGCAGAACTTAACCATTCGTACCAAATATTTCCATATGAAAATTAATTCCACTATAAATTTACTTAGAGATATAGGCAGACTTTTACATAACATGCAACTCTTCTCATTTGCTTTACTTTAAGGTACACTAAATGTGGTTTGTCAATGAATATTATACTTAATTAAAACTTAGCACAATCTTAGGTTTTAAATTAATGTATAATGGATTGTCTGGCAATGACTGAATGAAAATATTTTAAAATGTGATATTGAGATGTATTTCAAAATGACAGATGAAAATGTTTTTATGATACAATGTATTATATACCTAAATTCAAATAAAATTCCATATAAATGTATAAATATTCATAGTTATTGATCTCGGTCTGAAAAGTGGTATTTTTCAAGCAGTCAGAGACTGCTCTCTTGTACAAAGAAGACAGGGACATTATATTCCTTTTTTCTCTTGCTTGTAGAAGCAATGAATTTTTAATCAAGAAAAAATACTATGTTGCTTCACTACTGGCTCTATTGGTATGCAAAAGACCAGGTTTGGTACATTTTCTACTGATCTCCATTTCTATGTGCCTGTTACTTCAGCCGTCCATCCCCAGCTGTCATTTTATTCTTCAGTGCTATCAGTTGGAGATTACGTGAGCACTTACTTCTACACTGAGAAAGCGAACTTGTGCTACGCTATCCCAAACAATAAAGTTGTTCCACACACACACACACACACACACACATACACACACGCACATACACACACACACACATTCTCCTCAGTATTGAGTATGTTTCCAAGATCTCTCTCTCTCTTTCTTTCATTTCCCATCTAGAATTCCTTTATCATTATAAAACTACTGTAGCTATTACCATCTGTAAGTGTGGGAACCAAGTATTACCCAGCAATTCTTCTTCTTCTACTACCTGTTGTGTAATTGAGTATATCAAGAGCTGTAATATTACCTGCCCCAAGAGCAAAATAAGTTTTGGTCTCCTCACATGGTGCTTTCTGCTTTTTCGTTGTTTATTGTAAATCCTGTAAATCTTACAAAATGATATGATCTTGCTATTTTTTTGTATTTTGATCTATTAGTGGACATATACCACTTTGTTTTTTTTCCTAGGAGTGGTTAGGTGGGATGCCAACTTATCAAGTTATATTCTGATCCCTAGCACCACTGACTTCTGCATACCCTACTTCTCCCCAGAAGGGCAGCTATTAATCCTACATATTTTTTTCAATAACATCTTCATGGTATGTTCCTAATAACATGTCCTTCTACATATGGATTACACTGTACTGTATACCTTATCAAAATCCTTCGGAAAAAGTGCCTACATGCCAGAGTCATTATCAAAACATTATGTACTAATTATGCTACATTTCCAAATAAACATCTGATAATCCAGCAAAAGCTTTCAGTTGCTTCTTTTCTTCCTTGTTGCAGTTTCTGTATATCCTTGAACCACAGAGATTAATAGCTGCTTTGCTGGACAGCCACTAAGGTTCAGCACACATCTCATGCTGTTTCTAGGCCCCTACTCTGTCACAGGCTATGGCATTTCCTGATGTATGTCACTGTTTCAAGGATGAATCTCCTCATAATGCTAAACAGCAAATGCACCCTCCCACTGTAGTATCTGTCTGACATTCAGATGTGCAGTCTAGAATTCAGCCCTGGACTTTTTGTGGTAAAACCCTGTGCAGGAATCCGCACCACTGCCTGTTCCAACTGCTTATATCAAGTCCTTTTTCTTATGTCCTGCCTAATATTTCATTCCCATGCATTCCAGTATTAGCACATCTTTTTTTTTTTGTACTTCACTCCTAACCTGACCTCCTAACAATATTTCTGTTCAGTCATGTTTGAGGTACCCCCCCCCCCGAAGGATCACTTTAAGTCTTACAAAAACTGCTCAGTTTCCTCAGCCCTAAACCTTTTTGATAGATACTATCAAGTAAGTATCCTAAGCTGCTATTTGGCTATGACAAACTACAGTGCAGTATCCAATACCACAAGGTCTCTTAACCAAAATGATAAAGTAGTACTAACTGCTTTAACAAGGCTTTGTTGTGCCCTTTATCCGTTAATCTGCTTTTGTTTTAACCTCTGTAATTTGAGTGTCCTGTTTCCTTTGATGTCCTATGTGTTTATTTCTTTTCTTTTACACTGTCTTGTTTCATCCCACAGTAGAATTCCTGTTCTGGAACTGCTTGCAGTTTGATACAGAACCTTGTATAACTGCTTATAATTAGGATGAAACACACTTATGATTAACCTTATGTTGACAGGTCTCCTCCAGAATCAAAGCAAAATATACATGCAATTCCCCAGGTGAGTTCTTGTGCATGACCTACACCATATCTGGAACCATGCTTGTGCACACTAATTGCACACCACCTGTTTGTGTGTTAGCATGGCTGCTGCATTGGCATTGTCTATATGTATTTTTGTGAGTACTGATAGTAATAATTCAAACCTGGAAACAGTACAGTGTGTATGTGTGTGTGTGTGTGTGTGTGTGTGTGTGTGTGTGTGCATGTGGGACTAGATTTTATATATATATATATATATATATATATATATATATATATATTTTTTTTTTTATATCTATATATATCTATCTATATATGTGTATATATATATATATATATATATATATATATATATATATATATATATATATATATATATACATATACATATATTTGTCCATGTGTGTGTGTGTGTGTGTGTGTGTGTGTGTGTGTGTGTGTGTGTCTGTGTGTCTGTGGGCACTTTGAGTGCAAGTGCACATGTGTGTGTGTATGTGTGAGGGGGCACACACACAGGTGTGTGTCTGTGTGTGTGTGTGTGTGTGTGTGTGTGTGTGTGTGTGTGTGTGTGTGTGTCTGTGTGTGCCTGTGTGCATTTTGTGTATCATTTTGTATGAAATGTTACTATAAACTTCCATTTATGTTTTACTTTCAAGGTACTTCTTTGTTCCCCTGAGCCTGGTATTTTGTTGCAAGAGCTTCACAGATGAATACATCTGTTTCAGACATACCTGCAACATAAAGCAGTAAATGACTGACTTGTCAGTTTGCATCCTAACCTTTCTGCTCCATAATACTTTCATCAGTCAGCAGATTTAGTGCCAAAGTTGTCTGTTACCTGTCATTTTTCTGTGCCCATTTATAGTCGTAACATTCCACTGAGCAGCTGAAGCACATACTGCCAATTCTGTGTTATTGTGATGTGCACAGCGGTAGTCAGTTCAGATTTAGACTTAAAGCCTTTGTATTCAGAGAGAGAAGAAAGAGCAATAGATAGAGACTACACAAAATAATTTGTTTTACATTGTGTGAAATTAGAGGTTTGGGGGTCACTGCAGCAGTGCAGACATTTCAGCGCAGTCTGATGGGTCAGCACCTTTCTGAATGCAAACTAATTGAAGGGAAGTAGCAAGCAGGATTGCTGAAAAATCATTAGAAACATCTTTGAGTTTCTGTCCCTTTGTTACTTATTTATTGTAAACAAAGCAGCAGTGGGTGTATAGCCACAGGCAACAAATTATTACATTTTCTTCCCAATCTATAATTATTTACAGGTCCTGTAGTCTTGTGCATGTTAATAATTAATCAGGTCAAAGAAAAGAATATTCCCTGATGATTACAGCTTTTATAGAAAAATGAAAGAAGTTCAAATTCAAATTGTGTTAACCACATAGACTCCAGTCACTAATGAAACTGTTTTTTTCCATTCCAGTGTGTGTCCCATTTGTTTGATGAATATTTATCTACAATATCACAGCTTACTCAGCCAGTTAGCTGCTAAAGTTGTTGGTTATCATATCTTTGTCCTGTATACTTATCTTGCCATCTGTTTATGTACATCACTTATTACTGTATTAAAGAATACTGGTTTCTTTTTTACAAACTGTCACGAGCATTATTTTTGATATCATTTAGTTCTGTATGAAATCCTTATAACAAACAACTTGGAAAAAAAGCTCTTTTGTGATAATTATAAACTGAACAGCTATTTACAAATAGAAGAAATGCTATGTTAAAAATCAAAAATTCATACAGGAATGAAATATGTGGTGTGTGTGTGTGTGTGTGTGTGTGTGTGTGTGTGTGTGTGTGTGTGTGTGTGTGTGTGTGCTTGTGTGTGCAAAAACATTCTATCATCAGATGCTTATTACATAAAAGATGCTGTGAGGAACTATCATGTATGTACTAAGAACAAAAATATGCAACTGCTGACATGATATTGTACAAGAATTAAACAGTGGGGAAACTAATGCATATGACTACATGATTAAGATTAACAGGATTGCAAATTAGCCAAAAGATGTGCTAGGCTGCTTCATTTTATTACAGAACCTTGAGGTATTTATAGAACTTGAGTTGCCTAGACTATTCATATAGCCATGGATATCCATTTTTATATTAATGCGTAAAACTGGTAGTCATTATGTTACATAAATAGCGTTCCTTGACTTCTGAAGATTTTCATTATTGTTGTTGTTGTTGTTCAGGTCTGCAGACAGATATTTCTAGATATCCTCAAAAAGTGCATTCATCACCAACTCTTGACATACCTAGCACACAATCATCTTCTTATCCCAACACAACATGATTTCAGGCCTGGCCACAGTACTACCACTGCTCTTCTGTCCTTCCTTAATACCATTAATTATGCTTGTGACTCTGGGAAAATCGTATCCACCCATTACTTACATATCTCCAAAGCCTTTGACGCTGTCTCACATCCTCTACTCTTATCTCAACTTCCCTCCCTCAATTTCTATCCTTCCTTCATAGCCTGGTTTACAAACTATCTATCCAATAGACAACAAGCTGTTAAATGAAAAAATTCCACTTCATCCTTTCTCAACAATCCCTTCGGCATCCCCCAAGGCTCTATTCTCGGCCCCTTACTTTTCAGTATTTTCATTAATAACTTTCACAGATTCAGAGATAATGCTACACTGATCCAGTATGCTGATGATTCAACAAACATCTGTACAGTAAACTCTCCCTTCGAATTCCTTCAAAAAACCCAAACAGCCTTCTCCAATACAGAAACTTGAATTCTAAACAACCATCTTCCTGTTAATGCTAACAAAACAAAAATCATGATCATGTCTCCTTCAAGAAATGTCACCATAAACAAAAGCTCTTTTAAAATAAAAAGCCACAACAGCACTCTAATCGAAATTGTACCTCATACCAAACTACTCAGAGTTACCATTGATGAACATTTAAAATTTGATATCTACATCCAAAATAATATCAAAAAACCCAACAAAAACTAGGTCTGCAGTATAGACAAAATCACTGTCTAACTGCTTCTACCAGACGTGCTCTAGCCTCCTCCTACCTGCTCCCCTCTGTTAAGTATGGTGCCTGTCTACTTACTCATCTCCAACCTAGCCTAAAAAACAAACTGGAAGCCTGCTATAACAAAGCCTGTAAATTTGCTACAGGGTCCAAATACTCCACCTGTCACTGCCATTCCCTCCACTCCCTAAACTAGCTTGAGCTTCCTAATTACCTGAAATTCATACAACTCACGACTGCTCACAAACTCATATTCCAATCCTCCATCTGACCCTCTCTTTCATCTGTCTTAACCATTTACCTCCCCAGTCATACTCTTAGATCTGAAAACCAAAACCTCCTTTTTCCCTAGTATTAGATATACCATGAATACAGTGAAGACAGTCATCAAAAAGTGGAGAAAATATGGGACAATAGTGATGTTGCAAAGAACTGGATATCCCTCCAAAACTGATGAAAAGGCAAGATGAAAACTGGTCAGGTAGGCTGCCAAGAGACATACAGCAACACTGAAGGAGTTGCAGGAATTTCTGGCAAGTACTGGTTGTGTACTACACGTGACAACAATCTCCCGTATTCTCCATATGTCTGGGCTATGGGGTAGGTTTGCAAGACGGAAGCCTTTTCTTACACAGAAAAATATCCAGGCCTGGCTAAAATTTGCAAAACAATACATCAAGTCTCTCCAAAAGCATGTGGGAAAATGTGTTATGGTCTGATGAGACTAGGGTTGAACTTTTTGGCCAAAATTCCAAAAGGTACGTTTGGCACAAAAACAACACTTCACATCACCAAAAGAACACCATCCCCATGGTGAAGCATGGTGGTGGCAATATCATGCTTTAGGGTTGCTTTTCTTCAGCTGAAACTGAGACTTTGGTCAAGGTGTTCCAAAAACCAGTCACTTTTAGCCTAAAACTTTCAGGCGTCTGCTAGAAAGCTGAAGGTGAAGAGGAATTTCACCTTTCAACAAAACTAATTTCTCTGAAAGATGCATACCCTGTTTCCCACTGTAGTGTGATCCTGGAGTTAGTATATATAGTAAAGGGGGTTGTGGGGGGGTCTATTTTAAACATTGTAAACCATAAACATGGATACTTACAAGTTGAATGAATAACTCTTTCCAGAAGACACTATACAGCCAAACTGTGAGTTTTCAAAAAAATGAAGTAGACCCATGTGTGTGTGTGTGTGTGTGTGTGTGTGTGTGTGTGTGTGTGTGTGTGTCTGTGTGTATGTATATATATATATATATATATATATATATATATATATATATATATATATATGTGTATATATATATATATATATATATATATATATATATATATATATATATATATATATATATATATATATACACATATATATATATATATATATATATATATATATATATAAAATTATTAGCATTTTCTTAACTTGTTTAGACAATAGTAATGTTATCTTTCCTCAGTTTATATCAATGGAATTCAATTCATGCATTCATAGACTAAGACTGTTACTAGGTTAATTACACAGGGGGGCCTTTATAAGCCTAGCCAAGTTTTCCTGAAAGAATAATGATCTCCTATATTCAAACAGGACATTTTAGGACAGGGATTTATAGTCTACCTCTGTCCAGAAGGGACATGGGTGTCTAGGTTGTACTTAAACTGGGTAATAGACAAACTCAGCTTCACATAGATGGGAAGCCTGTTTCATAGGAGAAGCAGTCTCTGGGACATATATCCATCTTTCCAGCATGTTCTTTTTAAGTCACAGACAAAATTCTGGTCTCTTGACCTTGTATGTCTGGTACTTTTTGACTTATGAATATGTAGGAGATTCATAAATGTGGGATTTGTGGATGCCTTGTAAGCCAACTGCTGTTGGAGTTTTTCTCCCCAGGTCTACACTGAAAGGGGTCTCTTTGATTAGGCCTTTCCCAATTACCAATAAATAAATAAATAAATACATAAACCTGATGACTTATTGCTGTCAGTTATTAGGAGAAGTAGTTTATTTGTCTGGATGAAGCAGCAAATTAATAAATTTTTAATAGAAATATGTACCTGCAAAAGTCCCCAACTCATATTGTATTGTTGGCAGGGTAGCATCCCAGTCTAAGATCAACATTAGGCAGCTATTTATTTATTTTATTTATTTTATATTTGTTAACTGGGAAAGTCCGACTTGGAACAAAACCAATTTTCAGAGGAGGCCTGGGGAGAAATGCTCCAGATGCATGTCTTTGTCAGCTATCTGCATAAAAGCAGTACTACAAGAATGGATAAGCCTGGTTACTCAGTGCAGATAGCCCACAGTAATCGTGTTATCAGTAAGCAGTTTGATAGTTTACTAAACCAAGAATGGGGTTTACAAGCAATCTTAGATGATAATGACAATACAGAGTTGAAGGACAGTTTCAGGATCTTCTTATTAAATTAGGTCTTCATTCAAGCCCAAAAGACAGAATGAACTCAAACAAATCCAATATAAAATCAAGCTAAAACAATTTCATGGAAACAAGAGCTTTTGGAACATCCAAAAGGATACATCGGTATGACAGTAAGCAAATATAGAAGAGAGAAATCACTTACATTTCTGTCCTTTAGAAACCTCATTTGAGATGGCAACATCAGCTGTTTAATGGCCTTCTGCTACCTGATCACTGGGACTGTTGCCAAGATGCTTTTCATCAAGGTTGATAACTAGGTGTATAGCATATGTGAATTGAATAGCATGAATGGCAACAAAATGACTACTTCCAAGACTTCTGTCAGGGAAACAACTTGTAGATGTACTTCTTGGTGCATATTTAGTAGTGAGAAACCAAGATAGGAAGCCTCAGTTTGCAGATTTGCACCAGAAAGCCAGCTAGTCCTGTAATCCCTTCATGAAGGGAGTGGACCTCATCAGCAGTGTAATGCCGAAAGACAGGCAGTCATAAACTATCCCTTCTAGTGAGAGCTTAAAGAACTTGTCAAACACATCACACACTGCGCAAAGGTGTAGGACACTTATATTCCCATTTTAGTCAAGCTTTTGAAAAAAAAGCCACAAGACTATTTGAAATGGATGATATGTGTCAGTTTTGAGGAGTTAGACTATATAAAATGGATGATATGTAAAACTATATGAAATGGATGATATTGTCAGTGTTGAGGAGTTAAGACTATATAAAATGGATGATACGTAAAACTATATGAAATGGATGATATTGTCAGTGTTGAGGAGTTAGACTATATGAAATGGATGATATGTATCAGTGTTGTCCATTTGGATAATTGCTAAAATTTGCTTCTCCTCCTTCACTCCACTCTTGCTCTGGTAGAAGATTCTGGTTTTATTTTCATCTAAAATGTAAACTTCCCTGGCCATATCATACTTTTGCTGCTGTCTAAAATGCATGTTTGATCCCTTTTCCTATCACCTATGGAATATCCTTAGATCCTCTGGATTTTTTCTTGTGACACAGCACTAAAGGGACATCAGTCATTTCACTTCTGTCTTTGTAATATGACATATAAATAGAAACTATTGACAGATAAAGACCAACTGGCCTACCTGGTCTGCTCAATATCCGTTCTTTAAGTAAGCTATGATTCTGTTTAAGCAATGTCTTAGTTTTGCCCACATTTCTCTTGCATTGCTTATATTTACATTTTATTTCTTTCATAAATAAATGTAAATGTGTTTGTGACTTTTATTTTTGGTGATTACCTTATTTCCCTTCTTGGAGCAGTGAAGGAGAATTGACATTATGCATTTGAACCTGTATTTTGAGCAGAGGAGAGGGAGCTGAGGAAGAATTGCTTTTTTTGACATTGTTTTGTAAAAAAAAAATTTATGATTTAAAAATTAAAAAAATTCATGCTCTCATATATTTATTAACTGGACACTGCCACTTGCGACAGCGAGCTTTGGTGATTTATTTTTAATGTCTTAGTTTTGCCCACATTTCTCTTGCATTGCTTATATTTACATTTTATTTCTTTCATGTTTTATATTTTCCCATGTTATTTAATATCTGTTTGCTGCCACTGCACTAATCTGGCATAATGCTGATTGTACCATTGTTTGAACTGGATTTGTTTTCCTGTCATCCTTAAGCCTGCAACTATGTCACCAGTCATCAAGGTTTAAAAGCAAACCAAGAATGATAATAGAGTTTAGTTAGACTGCAAGAGGAAAGCTGAAGTGGCCTATGACTTTCTCAGTTTTTGCAGTGGCGGGTACAAGTGTTTTGCAATGCAAGAAACCAGAAATGCAAGCCCATTTCCTCTGTACTATGGCAAACAGCATGTTACTTTCTACTTGTGTGATCCTATTTTTTATTACTCTTTGGTTCTGTCTGTTCTGTAGGAGGGAATATAACGTGCAAAGTGTGTCATAGAGATGGAAACTAGAGACCACAAGATGTAACCCCCAGCTTACTGTATAAGGCATTAGTATGGAACAAGTAAAGTGACATGTTGTTCGTCATGGTAGCACTGTACATGAAACAAGGGAGGGTTTTAAGGAGGAAATGTTTCTTTTCATCTTTGTAACAGTGCTACAGAGATGTCGCTTCAGGCAAGGTTAGGCCTACATAGGTTTTGGCTCAATGACAGGTTGTATCCTCAAACGTCACCAAATGATGAAGTGGACACAAAAAATCTAGTGTGAAAGGCACCATAGCCATTTGGATCTTTCACTAAAGCTTATTTAAAAACATATTTGTTTGATATAAACGTATTTAAAAACATATTTGTTTGATATATTTTAAAAAGAATAACTCAGTACAGGCATAGTTTTATTTATTTTATTGTTTCCATGAACAGTTATGGGAAGTGCGTGGAGAGTAGAGCTAGGTGTCCCAGTATGGTGACAGCATAAGAACTGCAGTGGGCTTATGATACTCACTCTGGCATATAATTCCCAATGTGTATTGCATATGTGTGTACCTCTGGACTAACATCAATTGCATCCACCAATTACTGCTCATCCTTCACTGTAAAAACTGCCTTCATGTCTCTACCTCAAGGATAAGCAAGCTGGTAGAAATGCCACTGAAAGTAATTCCTCTTAATGGATTCTTGGGTATTACATTTGCTTAATTAAGTTAATTCACTTAGGTCACAGCCATGACTCCTTCTTTCTCTATCTCTATAACACAAAGCTGACCAGAACATTTAATTTCTTATGTCAAATATGTTATAAAGAAAACAAACGGCAGAAGGCTCAGTGAAAATCCCTGTCCTTTAGCAGCTTTGGCATTTAGCTTACACTTTGTCCACCCAAGAGACTAAGGTTTCAGCCATTCCTGTGTAAATTTTTGCATCTATGTTCATGTTCAAAACTGCCTTTATGATGTTGCTAATACTGGTGATTGTGTGAAGGTTACCACTTGGCACCTCTTTTCCCAGTAATGGAGGGCACTTCCTTACAACATTTGTTATAAATCTTGCTGGAGGGGGGCATTTCACTCCATTTCTTTTAGTATTTGCATAGTTTTAACCATATTTATTCCTTCCACTAATTCTGCTTTTATGCTTTTTACTATTTGGATATCTGTCAACCATCTATCCATTCCCTGTTACAGATTATGCCTATTTGTTCATCTTTTTAATTGGTTGACAACTGATGGTAGGGGAAGCCGTCACCCATACAACTTTTGGTGCAGTTTTTCTTTTCTATCCTAACTCCTCCCCTCATGGCAGAAGTGCATATTCACCACCACAGGGGCTGGATTAGTCCTCCCCAGTTCATGTGAGCACTGAGCTAGAAGCAGACTGATCTGCCATATACAACTCTAACAACCGGAACACTACTCTTAAGACCTTAAACACAATAATTAAATCAGTAAATGGGACGACACAGACAGCAACAGCAAGAGATTACTCTGTCCATTAAAACCTTACTAAAAATAGGAACTGAGCATCAACACTGTGGAAAAGTACAAGGCAAGCAATCCTGACAACCCTGTATTGTTTACTTCACTATAAAATAAATGTACCTAGCTGAACTGAGTTGGGCTACCAGCCACAACTCTGAACTGAGAAAATAGATGACTAGAGGCTTCTCAGCATCCCAAAAACAATAATTTGTCTGTTTTGTTTTTTCTTTTGCTTATACTATTTACTGCACTTTTATTTGCCTACTGCCTACTTTAATACAATATTTATATACTGTGTACTAAACTCCACTGTTGTACTGTAATTGTCTGCCTTACTGTGGCTGTCAAATCATATTTTATTGCTGCTTTCACTGCTTGCTAAGCTCGTTTTGCTATTTTCACTGTTTAAGTATTTGGTGGAACTTTTCACTGTTGCAAAGTATGCCATTCTGCATGTTCAGGTTTTCCCGCCAAGCAGTGTTAAAATAACTGATTTGTTAGTTGTTTAAAACATTCTTTAGAGACCCCTTACTATTTTTCTGCTGTTTAAAACATTTTTAGTGTCTCGTAATTCCTTCTGCTGTGTTAAACATTCTTTAGTGTTTTCCATGGAAACTAGGATAGTTAGTAGCTGTAGCATAGACCAGATACAAGTTTGCTGCATCCTCGGTCTGTTTGTAGTGGCTGTTTGTTCTGAGTACATTTTCCAGGCCATATTTGATTGGAAAGGGCCCTTCTGTACTCTAGTGAGAGAAGTATGCTGATTGCAACCTGTTTGGTGAAGGGTGGTTGGACTAGGGCTTTGAGTAAGCATCCTCATTGGTCCTTTTGAACCTTTTTAAAGTTTGTTTTTTTTAAGTTTTTTGTTTCTGGTATTTAATCCCTACATTTGAGCAGGTTTATTCTTGTTTGTACTGAACTGAACTGAGGTGGGCTACCAGCCGCAACTCTAAGCTGAGATACAAGACAACTGGAGGCTTCTGAGCTTCCCACAAACTATAAGTTGCCTGTATTTTTGGGTTATTTATACTATTCACTGCACTTTTTAATGCCTGACACCTACTTTAATACAGTATTTATGTACTGTGTACTAAACTGCACTATTATACTGTAATTGTCTGCCTTACTGTACCTGTTAAATCATATTTTATTGCTATTTTCACTGTTTGTTAAGTATTTGCCGGTACTTTTCACTGTTGTAAAGTAATCTATTGTACATATTCTTTTTTTCCAGCCAAGCAGTGTTAAAATAACTGATTTGTTAGCTGTTTAAAACATTTTTAGAGGCTCTTTTGTTGTTTTTCTGCAGCTCAAAATATTTTTTAGTGTCTTAATGTGATAAATCTGCTGTGTTAAACATTCTCTAATGTTTCTCACCAAAACTAGGGTAGCTAGTAGCTGTAGCTTAGTTCAGATACAGGTTTGCTGCATCTGGGTTTGTCTATAGTGGCTGTTTGTTCTGAGCCAATTTTCCAGGCCATCTTTAATTGGAAAGGGCCCTTCTGCACTCTAGTGAGAGATGTGTGATGATTGGAACCTGTCTGATGAAGGGTGGTTGTTCTAGGGCTTGGAGTAAGCATCCTCATTGGTCCTTTTGAACCTTTTAAAAGTTTCTTTTCAAGTTCTTAGCTTCTGGTATTTAAGCCCTGCAGGTTTCTGCTTGTTTCATTGCAATTGTGTGCCATAGCTTGACAGATGAATTCTAAAATTTTTCCCTAAGATACAGTTGTAGTACATTAGTGTAGCCATCATCCTTATTACTTTAGCCTGTCAAAGAAATACCGCTATTGAGGTGTAACCTATTAAACCGCCAGCAACCCCCTCCCCGGCAGAAATGTCAATCCACTAAACTCCTCCTTGATTGGTTCTGAAAACCTCCCCCTTTGTGATAACAGTTCTTCAACCTAGCATTATGGACAGTTGAACCACCCTTGTTTCTCCTGACAACCTTGTTGACTTGGATCTTTTGAGGCAGTGTAGCAATTGTCTCATATACACTGACAACCCTGTACTAATAACTCCACAGCATCCTTGACACATAGTAACACCAGTGTCTTATCAACCTTGTGCGTAAGGCGTAACACTCAAACACCAAATTTTTTTATCATTGCAAACTCCATAGTGAGACACATGGATGTCCCACTCACCAGGCTGGACAAGGAGAAAGTCATGGTCAGCTGCCTGCCCTGTGCCAGAATTCATCAGATCACACATGCACTCAGGTTTCTCAGCATCAATTGCCATTATGACTGTGTCATAGTTCTTGCTGAAGTGAATGACCTGAGATGCACCTCACAGGACTATATGAAAAGAGACATAACTGAGCTCTCTGAGTATGTGTCCTAGGTATGTCCCAAGTCTTGAGCAGCATACTACCCTCACCTAGAATGATGCCACAATATAAACAAAAAATGATTGATTTCAATAATTGGTTTAGTTTTTTGTGTCATTCAAAGGGGATCCAGTTTCTGTCAGTCTGGGAAGCCATGGTTGAAAACCTTTCTGCTTTGCCAAAGACAGTTTGCACCTGGCACCACTACACTTTTAGCTGCTGGGAAAGGCTCTTACCTCCCACATAGTGCCTTTTTTTAGGTAAGATCTCAGAAACAAACTTACCTACATGAAATTTGCTAATCATAACAAAATAAGGGTCATGCTGCTAAACGCTAGGAGCTTAAACCAAAAACTGCACACCCTGGAAGCACTTCTATCACTGGAAGATGTAGATGTCTGTGCAGTCACAGAAACCTGTTTCAAGGCATTAGAGAGTACCCCAGTCTTGCAAGGCTACAATGCCTTCTACACTTTCAGACCACAAAACGAATGTGTGAGAACCAAAGGAGGTGGTGTTTCTATCTATATTAGAGATACATTTACCTTCTGTCTAGTTAGACTGGACAACTCCATGCAGTTACTCCAAGGGCAGGTTACTTTGGGTATGACCCCCATTCAAGACATAGCCAATTATAGATTCCCCTCCATGGGTCATGATGCGCACGAAGCCTACTTGGCCAAACTGGAGTCAATCCAAATATTCCCGAACACTCTGGTTAATGGGGATTTCAATTATCCCACCATCAAGTGGGAAACCTACACTACCTCTAACTAACTAGTGCAAAAGTTACTTGACTTTGTTAACTCAAATGCCATGGAACAAATTGTTCATACCCTGACAAGAAGAACAAACATATTAGATCTGGTGCTCACTAACATGTTGAACAGATGCACTGCCACAACTGTCGGATCCTCATTAGTTAAATCTGACCACAAATCAGTCACTAACACCAGAACTCACAAAGGGTGAAGTCAGACTAAAAAACTTCACCAAGGCAAACTATACCCTCCTATGTGAAGGTATAAATGCATTCCAAGTCTCACCCACAGCTGGAAGGGGTAATTACACTGAAGCTTACACTAAAACCCTGTGCCATCACTTTTATAAGTGTATATTTATTTATTTTTATTTT
The DNA here is from genome assembly GCF_019279795.1 of Protopterus annectens. Lineage (NCBI taxonomy): Eukaryota > Metazoa > Chordata > Ceratodontiformes > Protopteridae > Protopterus > Protopterus annectens. The sequence continues at coordinate 304,028,230 of NC_056736.1, read as the reverse complement.
TTTATTTATTTAACCTTTACCGGGAAAGTTCGCTTGGAACAAAGACAATTTTCAATGGAGGCCTGGGGAGAAACACTCCAGATGCATGTCTTTGTATAGACTCGGCTGTACCAGAAAGAATCAAAGCCAGAGCCTCAAGTAAAAACAAGCCACCATGGTGGACATCCAATATCAATAAACTTTACAACAAATGTAAAAAGTTGCTGTTCACAAAACAAAGGCTAGGCCCCAACAATGGAAAAGCACCCTCAGCCTCAAGAGGCTTATAAGACAACATATCAAATACTTTAAGGGCTCCTTTGAGAAAAACCTAGCAATCACAACCAAGGATAACCATAAAAGTATCTAGCCTAAAAGGTAGGACCCAAGCATGTAGAGCACTAGTGACTAATGGTATCACACACACTGACCCCACAGACATAGCAAACTTGCTAGCGGATAGGTTTGGTGAAATTTCACTCCCTTATCTCCTCCAAACTTATCAAAAATCTTCCCTCGAACTCCTCCCCACCCTACATATCTGAAGAACAGGTCATTAAAGGCTTGTACCAGATGTCTTCTAAACAGGCTAAAATATGAACTAGCATCACTGTCATTTCATTTCAATCATAGCCTAACCACAGGCTTTGTTCCTGTGGAATGGAGAACAGCAGCAGTTATTTCCCTTCACAAAGGTGGCCTAGCAACAAACCAGTGGAATAACAGACCCATAAGTCTGACCAGTCTCATCTTTAAGGCCATGGAATGTATCATTATGGACCTTATAAGTAAAGACATAGGCACCCTCTAAACCCTGGATCTGACCCATTTTGGCTTTGTCAAGGGTGGATCCTGCCTGTTAAATCTGGTGGATTTCTTTGAAAATGTGACCAGGACCATTGACGAGGGGAAATCTGTGCACACCACATACCTCAACCTGGCAAAGGCTTTCGACACATTCCCATACTCAGGCATTACCAATAAACTTAGCAAACTGAATGTAAATCCTTTTGTTGTGAGATGTGTTGCCAACTGGCTCACAAACTGGACACATACTATCAAAGTGGGTGAGTCCACATCAACCAGCAGACCTGTCACCAGTGGGGTGCCACAGGGGTCAACTCACTGAGACAGCACTCATCAAGAGTGATCTTCCAAAACAAGTGCTAAATGAACTATTTCTTGAGGAGGGCTGTACCACTCTGACACTCCCTTACTTACAAAACTGCTTCAGAAATTGTTGTTGTTTAGGGGAAACTGAGTATTCTGAGCTTACAATGAGGTAAATGGTTACCCTATGCCAGTCTACCTAAATTTAACAAAGAAAAATAACAAAAAGTGCTCCAGGGAGGGATAGGAAAGTGGGTAGGGCATATGAAAGAAAATGTCCCCTCCCCAGATGGAAACAAAGAAAGATGAGCCTTTGGGACACTTAGGATCTATGACTGGCCCCAGCAATCCCAGAGTATGTCCAGGGAGGTAGAAGACTAGCCTGTAGACCCAGCATGATTGTGGGTTACTGGAGTCCAGGCTGGTAAGAATGATGTTTAAGATGGGGACAAAAAAAAAAAAAAAATAGACACTTTTTTAAGCAGGATAATTTGAAAGAAGAGTTGTTTTTTTGTTTTCTTTAGCTGCAGATAGATGGATGTATGTGTATAAATAAAAGCCATAGATAACACAGAAGGGATGTATGTATATTTTCAGACAAAAGCTGTACCATTAACACACAGAAGGTGATTTACATCTGCAGACAAAAGCTGAAGAAATAACACAAAGAAGATGGGATGCATGTTGATTTGAAAAGTATTGTTCATGTTAATTTTTATCTCAGGTGTGATTAGCGTGTCTTCTACTAAAACTACCACTTTGTTTCACCTTCAGTAATGAATACTGTCATGGTATATGCAGAGCTGAAAATACTGTCTAAATTTGGGAAATGACAATGAATTTGTTAAGCACCTTTCTGATGTAAGAAAGGTGCTTAACAAAGATTAAGGTGGTTAACAAACTTTTAAGCACCTCTCAGCACTAAGGTTTTGTCCCACACTAGAGCATAACAATAACCAGTGCCAGCCACAGGAGAAGCCAGAACAGCTTTAAAAACTGTAATATGCTTTGTTGTCATACACACAAAAACAAAAGAATTGCAGAGTGAAGTATTTAACAGCTTATAAATCTTTATATACATCAGAGGGACACAGCTTCTGGCCACTGTATGTGTGGCAGCTTTAAGTGTTTTATGACCACAAAAGCTGTAAAACTCTTCATAGCTATATTTAACTAGTAGCAAAACACAGCCAATAAAACTACATATACTGCAAAGAATTATGATTGTGTCTATCAGTCACACCTCATTTGTTATGTGTTTTCAATATGGCTGTCAAAGTTCACTTCTCAAACTTCTCTTTGCTCTGCTCTTGATGTGAATTTCTTGCTATCCATGTCTTGAACACATAGTTTGGTTATAATTGGAGACCTGATCATAATCTTTTATGTTATTGCTTTTGAAAATAGTACATGGGTCCATTGACAGATTGTCACAAGCAGGTTAATATGTTACTTTACAATAAAACATGTCATGGGTCTGGTATATTGTGATAATGCCTACCTCAGATGGATCATGTAAAGGAGAGTTAAGGTTATCCATAGATCAGTAAGGGTCAAATCCCGACAACAACATAGTTCCAGAGTGTATTATATTGATTCTGAAATATTTGCAAAGTGTCAATGTGGTTTGCAGTGCCTTATGTATTGGAAATGCGTGATGGAAGGAGAGTATATGTAGCATCTTATTCGGCTGCCATCTTGATAAAGACACTGCTGTTTTATTCTTTCATGGGGAGCAGCCCACTTCCTTAACATGCTACAAAGATGTGCTTGGCCTGAAACTGATTAAGAAAGCTGCGGCTGTCTGTGGTATGCCATATAAGGTTACATATGGCAATGGTGATAACTGAACATGTGATAATACTTTAGCAAATGAGGAAAGGACTTGTCAAATACAAGTGAACACCCTTTTTAGGGTTTGTGAGAGAAAGTCACCAACTCCATTTTTTCTAGCTAACTGCATCATGTATCTTAACACAATATCATATGCAAACATTGCTTGTTGCTATGCCATAAGTATGATGTGCTTTTTAGGCCTGAAAATGACACCAGTTATAATTGTAGAAATATTGCAAGTAAATGTTTATATTAATTTAGTCAATGTGTAGGTACGAATTAGGTTAACTGGAACAAGTTGCTACTTAAAGTTTCTAAACCTAATGAAGGAAACTGCAGGTGATGAAATACAGGCATTTTATTACTCCATATTTTTACAGTGAGACTCCTCATAAAAGTAATGAAAAATCTTATACAGACTATGTCACTTCACTGTGTGGAAAAGTAACAAAGTTATTTCTCAAGGTCAAGCAATTTTCAGAAGCCAAGTAATTCACTAAGCTGTTTCCATTATGACAGGGTGAAAACCTATGTTGTGTCTGCTAAACACCATCATTACTGGTTTGCAACATTACAGATTTTTTTTTACTGTTATTAAACATTGTCAAAGTTCAGAGTGCAGACAGCAGGCCTGCTTATGATTGCCACTGCTGTTATTATGACAAGAACGCTGAGTTTATCATTTTTATTGCTTGATAGATAGTAGGGAATTATTTTCTTGTATTCATTATTTACAGGGCAATGACCTCACAGAATCTTGCACCCTATTCTACTGAATTAACTAGAGCATGGGTCAGAAAATGTACTAAGTATTGAGTTAAGCGTTAGCCCTTTGCTGGCCAGATATTGCAGAGCCTATTAAAATACTCAGAAGATTCCATTTGTTGGAATTTGCTAACTACTTCATGTTCCCAGGGCCAAGTTGTCTACAGAAGATAGGACGATCAAGTGCTTCTGTCCTGGCATCGAGCAATGGTCATCCCGTGGCATTCAAAATTCTACCTTTCATTTTGAGATTTAAATTAGAAGTCAAGGCGTCATAGTTTAGCTCTTTTAATAAGCTGGGTGTTAGATAACTTGCTTCCTTAGTAATTAAAACATTTTTTCCCCATTGCCTCTTTTATACGTCTCTTTGTTTTTCTTACTTCTACTTAACTACCAAATGGTTCATTTGTATAACTTTGAATAATAGCATTTAAGCTGTACTTTACCAGTATTCCCTTCAAATTGCTTTTATATTGTGTATGAAGTACATAAGTGCATCTAATAGTTTCAATATCACACCTGTTGTTATTATAAAATGACAGGAGTTAAATTATTAAAAGAAGCTAACCACACGACTTAAAATTCAGATGGCTATGAATCAGTTAATTCACAAAAACAATGGTCACAGCTTGAGGCAGTCATCCAAATGCACTAACCCAGGAGTTATTCTGCCATATTTTGAAATGGTGAAGTGCAACACATACAAGTTGTGTAAGAAAGGAAACAATCCCCATTAGCTTTCTTCACAAAACAGCAGGAAAAATGTTTCATTTTTAAAGAGTATTTTATTAATGTCAGAACTCTGTCTTTGTATATCTGTACCTGACATTTTTTTCTTTCCTCACATACTGATATGAATACTCTTCTAAGGAGAATAAAAATGCCTTGTGAAGGGCAGAGATCACAGGAGGGGGGAGAGAGAGAGAGAGAGAGAGAGAGAGAGAGAGAGAGAGAGAGAGAGAGAGAGAGAGAGCAAAGAAATTGTAATGGATCTTTTGAGGCATAAATGCTACTAACAACTTAAATCACTCAGACAGTAGCTGTAAGTCACATTTCCCATTTAATGCATTATTAGTGTCCTGATGTAATGAATTACACTGCCAGCATGAGTTGCCAGAAAGCAGTGATATGGTAACTGTTCTTCTGTTTAAATACAAGTGCTCATATAATCAAATCATACACATTTAAGTACAGCACTCTGGAAATTTTGCTTTTCTATGAATTTGTAGATGAGAGAAAAGCAAATATTTTTTTTTGTGTGGAAAAAAACGTTCTTATCTTTTCTGTGAATATATTAAGCAACAGTGTGTGTGGGGGGACCTTTGCCCCCCCACATGGATGGAACAGGTGGCTTGATTCTTACATAAGGTTTTGGCAAATAACTCATTAATAATGCTTTATAACAATTATGTGGGTTCATTATCTCCAGTTAACTTACAGAGATTTTACAGTTTCCTGTTGGGATATTGTAGTACATTTACTTAGTTTTGCTTATTTATTGCTAATAGTGCTTCCTGCTGGACTGTTTTTTTACATAAGATAAAGCAAGTAAAAGTCTACAGTACTTAGAGGATAAATATTCATACCTAAGATGAAAAGCAGCAATAGTTAGTGAAGAATGTGTGTATTGATGATTAATTAACCTATCAATAATTAGCTACATAAGCTTGATAAGTTGTGGGCAGAATCAGCTTGCCTACATGAGTAAACTTAATACAGCCTATAGCATCATCACTGTCTTCATCATAACTAATGCTTATTGGGAAATCTGCCATAAAAGTTTTTGTGATGCTTGGTGTCTGCTATTTACTTGTGTTAGGTCAGCCACAATTTTTTCACCAGTGCAATGAATGCAGTACATACATTTAGATGGCTGGCCTTTTGTGATATTATAAATATACAGTTTTTTTAACAAACTGCTAGAAGATGACACATTAGTACATATTTTATTAAATATTTCATCCTCATGCAGTTGATGTGGTAGTGTTATGGTACAGTATATGTATAATGAAAATGCCAAAGCCATGACTTTTGTTAACTTTGATGAACATATTTTCCTCTTTAAAACAGTGTACCCTGTTTCTTTTACATTGATATATAATGCTGTGAAATTATTTACAAAGTTGTGGCTGAAAGAGGCTCATGTAATTCCTTCTACCTGCAAGTAAGTATAGTAAATATCTGAATTTAAGGTGGGGATACACAGCACTTGCCAATAGTCTACCTTTATTTTGACCACAAAATATTAAAATGTAAAATAAATACTAGTAATATACTGTTTTTTAACAACGTGGAAATTAGCAGATGACTTGCATAACCCACTTGCAAAACTATACAAACATATTATATTACTTTCAATGGTTTAAAAAATATGTCTTTCAGGAACTGACCAGGTCAATTTGAAAAGAAAACATCCATTGCCAAAAGTGGTAGCACTTGGTCAAGGTGCGGTTTATACCAGGACTTAATCAATTACTTCAGCTGGTATATGATCACTTGGACTGCACTCTCATAACCACCCACTGCATACAGCAGTTATGATTAAGCCCCAGTATAACCCATTTCTTGACAACATAATTATTGCTGTAGTTAGATGGTCCCATGCTGTGATTAAGATTTATCTCACTGCACTGTACGTCTGTACTCTGAACTAATTCATTTTCTTTTTAGATATCTTCTGTAAAAGAAATAATAACCGAGTTGCCAAAATAATGATTAATTATTTCTGTTCAATCTCTGATGTTTTGGTGTAAGTATCCAATGGCACTTAACTGATCTTGGTGCATTAACTGATTCAACTTGAACAACAAATGCATCATTAACCTTCATAGATTCATAGATATTTCAAGGCAACTAAATGTTGTTAGTATCCACCCTCATGCTGAGCCTCCTTTCTGCAGGAAATGTCAGCGTTAGTTTGTGTCTACCCATCCCGTCATTAAATCGTTAGTTTGTGTCTACCCATCCCGTCATTAAATTATATCTAAAGAAAGATAACAAGTTGCACTGGGTGATATAAAGGGGCAGTTTATTCCAGAGGTTTGTACACACTGGGTACCTGTCCTTTCAGCATGTTTTATTTATCTGCTGGAGAAGATTTAGGTACTGCTCATATTGTCATGGAGATATTAGACTTGTGGACATTCAACATGTTCAGGACTTCAGCTGGTCATGATTTATGTTGGAATTTAAAGACATTGATGTTGTTTGCTTCCAGTGTGCATTGACCTCATTTTATTGCAGACCATGGAATGAAATTAGATAATTGGAATAGAGTGGTGAATGAATTAGATTTATTTATTTGGAATATTAACTAGAAATCATACCTGCTATGGGAGGTCTATATTATTTGTGGGATTTAACATGGGTTATAACACATGATAGAATTGTCAGTGTGATTCTGGCTGTGTTTCAATTAATATTGTCAGTTATTTATAGTTGATATGAGTTTGTGAGAAATTGCAGCCTTAGAGTTAATAATGATGCATTTCCTGTTTTTTTTTCTGTTTTTGCATGAGATTAATCTAGTATTTTTTTGTTTGAAATGTCTCTTTTTTCATATATTTAAGTTATCATTTTTTCTGAATACAAGTGAACATGTGTTTCATGCTTAAAGCAATCACTCTTCCAGCATGAATGTAGGGAAATAATGTTCCTCCCGGTAGCCCTAACCCATAGTTTGATAGCTAAAGGAATTGTTCTTCAACCTCCTTTCATAAAAATATGTTATTATACAATGACCCCCCATTAATATTCTAAAATGTGCACACTGATTGGTCAGCATGCCCATTGTAAATCAGACTTATACTAATGGAAAAATGTCCGGTCACCTTTTTTTTTGTGTTGAACAGCAACTGAGAATGGAAGAGCTCCATTGCTATCTCGCTATGTTAAATGAGTTTCACATAGCGAGATAGCTTAAAAAAAAGCAATGGAGATCTTCCTTTCTCCGTTGCTTCCACACACAGCTCTGATGTACTGCGTAACCATACGCATGCGCAGTATATCAGAACTGCCGCAAAATACTGGACAGCTGCGGAACGGCAGCAAGGAGGCATTATACAATGCCATTATTTATAAAAAGTAAGTATTTTTTTTCTTAAATAATGTCATTGTATAATAGTAGTAACCCACTTCTGGGTGTGGGTAATGCTGGATTTACCCACGGTTGTCTTTGTTTGGCCACTCAGGCTTCGCCCTCGTGACCAAACCACACCAACCATGGATAAATCCACCATTACCTACACCCAGGCGTGGGATTATTGCTTAAAGAAACCAGGTCTTGGAGATAAGTGGGACAAAGAGAGAGGAGTGTTTCAAAGGCTTTCTCTTCAAACTGTGTAATGTAAAAGCACAGTAATTAGGGATAACAAGATGTTAGCCTGTATATGTAGAGGTGTTGAATGAAGACAGCTGGATATTATCTAACTACCCTAAAGACCTCTTCAATGACTGCTTTTATTGATATGACAATTGTACTGTTCTTTTGCTGAGAAGCTATACTGATTGTGTGACTACAGATGTAGTAATTAAAAGCTAAAACTATGGTATGTAGACTGATGTTACAGTTATCTCTATGTTTTAAACATTATTTACTTGGCACCTGTTCTACATAGGTTATGATGCATATCTTACACATGTTTGAAAATAATTTTATAAGTAACTTTTCTTTATTGTATTGTGATTATTACATGTATCACTGTTATACTGTGAAGCTTTCCCTACAGAATATTTATTTAAAATGGACATAATGTGTCAGTTTATCATCAATTAAACAACTTGGTCAGCAAAATTTATAGATAGATAGATATATAGCTAGACAAACAGTGGTAGACAAATAGATATAATAGGTCAAACTGCAATTTTGTATTTAGTTATGAAAGTTATTTGGAAAAAGTAAAGTACAAATGTTAAGAGTCTTGTGGAGAAGGACTTCCACGGTTGTTAAACGTATAAATAATCAGAGTAATGATGAAAGACCAGGGATGCCGGACCTATATGATTGGCAGATAAGAAATAAGAACTAGGATGAAATATGATTAAATGGAATACTTATTCATTATTTCATATGATGCACAGCAGAAAGGGCTACTGGGGAAGCACAGGATATATTATATATCTAAAAAGATGCGTGTTTGAATATGATATTAAGAAATATTTTTTTCACTGGAAAAGTATTGGTTGAATGGCTGCTTTGCTATTCGGGCTGAGCCTGAAATTGGTCAATACTGATCAGTGCACTACCCCAATAAACAAATATAAATAAGTAATTAAATAAATAAATACATACATATTATATTCTAAGAACACTCTGGCTGTTATAAAAGGTTGGTATGAAAGAGTGGCAATGTGATATGATTAGCTATAAAATTGTACTAGATAAAATAATGGTACTTTCTGGAACATTTGTACATTCCTAATGTTAGTGCAGCTTTTCCATATTTCATTAGTGAACAATTGCCTGAAAAATACAATAATCAGTCTTTTCAATATAAGTATATTATCGTCTATATAATCCCTACTGCAGTTGTTTCTCTAAGTTCAGCATCAACATAAACTTATACCTAGAAGGTCTTACCCCAGTTGACAAAGACATAAATAAACTAAAAGCATGTGAATGCAATTTCTATGAAAACAGATTGTGGTACAAATGTCAGACCTGGAGTGATGGCCACATTTCTCAAGTTTGTATTAATGTTATCCTTTATTTCTTTTCTGACACTGATATAGCTCCAGTGGTACATACCAAAATGCAGATAATGCAGGTGACATAGCCATGAGTAACAACAGGCACTGCACAGGTAACGACTTCCATAAATGGACCATGGTCAGACATAAAGCTTCTGTGGTAGCTTACATTGAACAATGTCCAGGCTGACACTGCAATCTTTCTGAAAAACACATAAGATGTGACAACGTTTTATTAAAAAAAACATTTCAGTAATATACAGCCACATATTTGTTTCTGACGCCTTGATTTACTCAGAATAGGTATTAGGAAGAAAAGGGAAGCAAACTATCTTGTTTTCATGCAAAAAAGATATCAGTACTTGATAAATGATGCATCTGAGGGAACAGCCAACTCTAAGGATAGCTTGCTTCATATTGCATAATGTTCTCCCATATATAGTCATATATGGTTTCAAGACATTTGGTCATTTGCTCTTTATTTTTGAAATAGGAATAAGTGACTGTATGAGTTACTTCCTATTTCATTAGACACTGCAGCAGTGTAGATGCAAATTTACAGTGTGAGATCACCAAATGTTTTAACCACGCAGAGGTGGTATTCAAATGCAAGTCCCATAGGCCTTGTCCCCCCGACAAAAGGGAAAGGAAATGTGATGATAATAAAACCTAGGTTTTTCCAGTGCCCACACACAAAGTCCCTCATACAGGCAATTACTTTAGTCAATAAACTAAGGGTAAGAGGCAAAATAATGCCTGAGAAGCATACAGGATTAGCAGCAAGAAGTATCAGGTATCTGCCTGGACTCTCTGCACTATGTCCAAGCATACCTGTGCCCGGGCATGAGAAAAGGACGTGAACTCCTTTTGTATCTCAGAATGGGTGCTTTGTAAGGAGGCTACAAAAGTCAATCTTAAATGTGGCTCCACTAGTAAGTGTGGTGTTAGGTGATGTTTTTTCCGAGTGCCTATGGATTGCTAAGGCATAGCTTTGATAACAGGCAGCCTAGGCGATCTTTGTTGTTTTGGAAGATTTCTTTCAAGTGCCTCAGCATACATTAGTCTGTGTGAGTTGGGTGTTGTGTGCTTGGTTTCAACAACATGATTAGCGCTTGTATGTGGGAGTGTAGCCTACAGTGTCATTGTATAAGTACACCTCACACATACTGTGTCTGCTTCTTTAAGGATTAAGTGGTTGTCGGTTAAAATGAGACAATTGCTACATTGTCTCAAGATGCCTATATCCACCAAGCTGGCTACAAAAAAGTTAGGAAATTGCATATCCATACTGTCCAGTCCTTTGACTGGTGACAAGGGAGTGGTTTATTGGGGTTAGAAGGCTATTAAGTGAACTTTGTTGGTGCAGACTAAAAAGGATGCTTTATTGAGGCACGTGATTATAAATCACTCTAATTCTATTAACTTTAATGTTTACACAATACTGAATTCTACTAAATCTGTAGGCATTGCTACTCGAAGCCCAACTAGCTGCTCTAAACCTGTTGATGCGCAAGGCATTTGCTCTATATTGCTGTTTTACAGGGGTACAGGTTTATTTACAATTCCACAGGGAAAAAATTAATTTCTAAGCAAATGCTACTGTACAGGGCACTGCTACCATATGCAAATAAGCAAAATTTATAGCAGCACAGAAGAAAGAAAACTAACTAATGAGTCCGCTTGCCAATAAAATGACTACAGTCTGAGTCCTTTTGTGTATTTCCCTCCTGTGATTCTTGGTGCAGTTGCTGTCCTTCTGTCTTCTTTTTATGAGAGGAACTGCAAAACATCTCACTGAGTAGGAAAACACCCAGGCAGACTCATGGCAATCAGACTCCAGTGTAAGGATAGGTCAGTATTCATTATCTTACCTTATGCTCCACAGCAGGGTAGTGATGGCAAGGAAAAGAGGGTATTCAGGCAGCAGTTGCAGGCCCCACAAGATACAGAACATCATGAATGGGTATTGATAATGGAGGACCTGAATGCTCATATAGGAAAAGAGAACAGGATATGAGGACTGCCTGAGTCCACATGGGGTTTTGTCTGGCAAATGGCGTAATGATTGTCAACACATGGTTCAACTAAAGAAACAGTCACAAGATCACATACATGAGTGGCCAACATACAAGTGAGGCACACTTCCTAGTAAGGAATGGGTATTGGGGTAGAAGCAGCTATTGCAAAGTAATTTCAAGTGAAACATTCATCCCACATCATAAATCACTGGTTGCCACAATCAGCTGCGAGAAGTAGTCTGAGAAGACTCTGTGGTCAACTGAGGTTAGACTGAACACCTGGAAGGTGATTGGAGAGAAAGCAGAAGATTTCAAGGAAATACTCAGGGCTCTAGCATCTCAGGAAGGAAATAGGTGCCGTTGAAGAAGAATGTCAGTGCTACAAAACACTGAAACCAAGTATGAGGAGAACAGAACTGAGATGTAGCAAAGCTAGTTATAGAAATAAGGTACATAAGGAAAGTTGGTTGTGGAATTCACATATTCTAGAGCTGGTAGGATTACTGGTTGTGAGGTAACAGGAAGAAAGAATGAGTGCAGAAAAAAGTGAGAGATAGAAAAGATGGACTAGGCTAAAAAGGAATATGGGCTGGCTAACAAAAAGGCTAAGATATCAGTTTCAATGGCAAAGAACAAGGCATCAGAGGCACTCTACCAGCTTGTGAAAAGTGACTCAGCAGATGGCACAAAGAAAATCTATCAGGATGCAAGGTAGAGACAGAAAGAAAAAAAAGATACTCATCAGACGCCCTTCTTAAAGGATGCTGGCAGCTACCTTCTCACCAGTCTATAGGACATCAAAGGCAGGTGGAAGGAGTACTTCAGGCAGCTTCTGAATGAAGAAAACCAAACAGGCACTCTACTGCCTCAACCAGAGCTTACAATGAAAGACGTAGAGGAGCCCACAGTAGAAGAAGTAAGAACATCACTAGGGAAAATGAAGTCAGAGACAGCAGCAGGCTCAGATGTAATCACTGTAGATATGATCACGATGTTGGGTGAGAGAGGGGATGAATGTCTCTTGAGGGTACTCATAGCAGTATGGAGAAAGGCATAACCCAGATGACTGGAGAGTAAGCATTCCAATGCTAGTGTACAAGAACAAGGGGATATTCACAACACAGCATATAGGTATTAAACTCCTGTCACACTGCATGAAAGTTCTGGAAAGGGTGATTGATAAACGAATACAAAGAGTAGTGGAAAGTAAGGAGGTCAGCAGTTTGTATTAAGATCAGCATGCATCACAACTGACCAGATGTTTGCAGTTAAGACAGATGGTTGAGAAGAAGCTAGAGATGTGGTAAGAGCCCAACTGGGAATTCCTTGCATTTGATAAGGTGACAAGAAAAATAATTTGGACAGTCCTGCTCTGATTCATAGTGCCACAAATATTGGTAGAATTAGTGCAGGCTATGTTCAAGGACCCAATGACACAAGTGTGATCAGTGTTCAGACTCACAGTTGTGAATCAGGTTTCAGCTCTGAGCCTACTGCTGTTCATACTGGTGATGGACTACATTAGCAAACAGGTCAGAGGGGACAGATCAGCAAAGCTGATGCATGCAGATAATGTGGCATTATAAGCAAACTTTAAACAAGAATTTCAGCAAATGATAGAGAAATGGAATACAAAACTTAAGGCAAATGGGATGAAACTGAGTACAGATAAGGCAGTTAATTTGGCAGCAAATGGGGGAAATCAGAAGCTGAACATTGTGATAGAAGGGAAACATTGGAACAGGTTAACACCTTTAAGTATCTGAAGGGTGTTAGAGGAGAACAGAAGTCAGAATGAAGAGGTCAAAGCACTAACCTAAAGATATGTAGAGGGGAATGGTAAGATTCTTTATCACATTGACTCACCACTTTGAACTTGATCTTCAACTGTCTGTATATCTCTGGGCTGGAGTCAGCAAATCGTTAGTTGACTAGAGAGTGCAATCATGAATTGTTATGCAATGCTAATTGCTCCCCAAGATTAAATATCAGTGTCAGCTTTAAGTGCATTGAAGATGTAGTCATTCAGGTGACTTTTTTCTTCTTTTCCGTTCTCCTTTGGATGCTGATTGGTGTTTTTTACTTTTAATCCCATGTTTGATTCCATTGTTGTGCAATAAGTTTGAGTGTTTGTTTTTTTTTTTAAGTCTGAAGGAGCATTTAACATATAAAAAAGGACTAAAGTACACAACTTGTTGTAATAACATCTGCTGAATGACTATTTCATTCAGTTTTAGTTTTCTTTTGTTTTACTTAGTAATTTTGTTGCACCATTTTTCCACCAGTTATATTGTTTTTTGATATTTAAAATATATGCTGCCCTTCAGCGAAGCAGTAATGTGTTTAGAGAGCAGTACCTTTTATTTCTGTCGCTAAGGACAAACATTTAAATAATTTAACTATATAGCTGTACAAAAATAATTACATGCTGCTATTTAAATGCCTAAACACTGGTATATACTACATGGATACTATAGTTCATTGGTGTACATTCCACTTGTTAATCTCTGTTATGATTCTTATGCTGGTATGTGAACGCTGAGCATCATTTATTCATTTAAGGTTTGGATGCTTCCATTATTGTTATTATTGTTATTATTATTGTTATTATTGTTATTATCATTATTATTATTATTATTATTATTATTATTACTAGTGTCTGCTCTTTTCTTTGATCAATCAAAGGCATTCAGTACTGTGTCACAACAGCACCTTCTCATAGAACTCACATCTATCAGCCTATCCCATCCCTCCCTCTCTTGGTTTATTGGCTACCTCTCACAAAGGGAACAAGCGTCAAATGGCAGCAAACCTTCTCATTTTTCTACCAGTAACCATTGGAACCCCACAGGGATGCATACTTGGATCCCTTCTTTTCAACATTTTCATTAGTAAGCTTCATACTATCACCCACCCAGCTGATATAGTACAATACATTGATGACTCAGCTTTGATACGAGCAACCCCTTCCTTACCAAAGCAGTCAAACTTGTTTTCCTGCAGCTGAATTGTGGTAAAAACATTGAAACTTACTACTTAATCCCAACAACAAAAAAATGATGCTTTTTATCCTCAAACTATACCTTAATCAAAAACAATCCCATAACATACCATCTGCCAACAAAACCAAAGTTGAAACGGTAACCCAAACCTAGCTTCTAGGTGAAATTTTAGATGAAAAAGTCTGGTTTGACCAGCATATCCTTCATAGGTTCATAGGTTCATAGGTTCATACTAGGCTATCTGCCCTAGGGCATTTATCAGCCTAGCCAGAGTGTGTTTGGCTTTCGCCACCCATTTTAAATTAATTTTGCTATGCCCTTTTTCAAGGTTAGTATACTGTGCCTCTGTCTAACAGTGACACAGAAGTGATACCCGGGGTAAACCTATGATCTCCCATCCACTCATCAAGATTCCTCTTGAAGAGAGTCAATGAGGGACTCTGCCTAACCTGGACTGGGATTTTATTCCAGAGTGAAGGGAGCCTCTGGGTTATGAATCTGTCCCTACAGCATGTCCTATTTATTTCAGTGCTGAGGTTCAAGTCTCTCGAGCGCGTAGCTCGATGGGATTTGGATTTTCTGAGGTGCAGCATGTCCATTAATTCCGGGTTGGACATGGCTTTATACGTCAGGCACAGATCATCTCTGAACAGGCAGTATGCCACTGAGTAGAGCTGGAGTTTCTTTAACCGGGCAGCATATGGCATCTGTTTGAGCCCTTTGATCCTCTTGGTGAGGTACTTTTGGGGTCTTTCCAGTTGCTGCAGGTGTCTGGTAAGGTACATCCCAAAGGGCATTGTACTCAATTATGGGCCTGATGAGGGATGAGTAAAGAGGCACGATGACCTCCCTGATCTAGATGTGAATCCCTTCATGATTAGGTGGGCTATATAAAATGTTTTTCTAACCACTTTGGCCACGTGGTTGTCAAATGAGAGATTGCTATCAACTTGGGTCCCCAGGTCCCTAATGACTTCTTCTGTACTTAATGGATTACCACCTATGTGGTAATTTGTGGGCACTTTGTTTTTGCCAAAGGGGATGACTATACACTTTTTGGCATTTAGCTTGAGGCCATGACTCTGGCACCAGTTGTCTGTTTCTATGAGGCCCTTTTGGAGGATGCTTGTGTCAGCTGGAGAGTCGATTATGGCGCCCAGTTTGCAGTCATCTGCGAACTTGGTCAACCACAGTCCTTCCGTGTGGGCCTGTACCTCCGAGAAATATATACCGAACAAGAGAGGTCCCAGGACTGAGCCTTGTGGGCCACCACTTGTAACTGGTTTGGAGTCTGACATGGCTCCAGCAATTGTAACTATGTGGGTTCTGTCCTTGAGCCAGTTTGCAATCCATCTAGTGACATAGGGGTTTATATTTAAGCTGGTGAGCTTATCTATAATGCCCGAGTGGGGTATTGTATCGAAGGCTTTTGTGAGATCCAGGTAGGCTGTGTGGACCACCTTGGTGACTGTTACAAAGAAATCAACCGGGTTTAAGAGGCAGGATCTGCCCTTAACAAAGCCAAACTGGGTAGGATCCAGTGTCTGTAGGTCCCCAATATCTTTATTTATGAGGTCCATGATGATCCTTTCCATAGCTTTGCAGACCAAGCTAGTCAGGCTTATGGGGTGATAGTTTCCAGGATCCGTTGAGGCACCACCTTTATGGAGAGGGACCACTGTTGCTGTACGCCACTCTTTGGGCACATATCCTGTAGTAAGGCTGAGATTGAACAGTAGTTTTATGTTTGGGTTTAGCTCTTCTTGGAGTTCATGTAGGACGCAGCCCGGGACACCGTCTGGTCCCATTGATGCTGTGTTTTTTGCTTTGGAGAGGGCGGCTCTTACCTGAGCATCTGAGATGTCAGGGGGCAGCACTCTGCTGGGCTAGATATTTGCCCTTTGGTGGGAGGGAGAAGTTTGCACTGAACCTGTCAGCTAGGATGTTGGCAATGTCTGTGGGTTCAGTGTATTTTTTGTCAGTCTATTAAAAACCCATCAGAAATTAGCCTCTCTTTATAGGGCTAAGGCCTACCTTACAGATACAGCAGCAGGGGTGGCTCGTGGCATCGGACTGCCAGACTACAGCCCCCTCAGCCTTGTGGACAGTGTATATTTAATTAATTTATTGTATTATTATTTTTTTTTGTTTACTGTGTCTCCGCGGTCACTCAGCATTGTCAGCAAGCTGGTCCTTCCTGCCTCGGCAAGTACGTGCATGCGCACTTTAACTGCCTCGGGTTGCAGCGGTTTTAAATAAAGATTTTTTTTTTTGTTTTTGTTGCAGCCCGGTGAGGAAATTAAGGCATCAGTGTGATGCCCAGCAGTCTATGCAGTTCCAAACCGCATAGAATTCGAAGGGATTCGGACTGCAACGTCCGCAGGCACATACATGACATGCTTGGGCTAAATGCTGCTGATTGGTTGTCGCTCTCTTCCCTGGATTTATGTGCTGGGAAAAGAGCGAGAATCAAACAGTTTCACTTGTGAGTTGTGACTGACAAGGGAAGGAAGGAGTTAGTCCGATTTACCTATTTTTATATATTTATATATATTTTTTGGGCGGCCTATATTTTGGTGCTGTTGCTGTGCTGAAGAAGAAGTAGTGAAGAAAGAAGTAGAAGAAGAGGAAGAAGAACAGTGTAGAATACAGTGAGTATTAAATGGTTACTGGTCATTAAATAAAGCGATCAATCTTAATGACGTGTTGTGAATTTATAGTATTAGCAACAGTCACAAACATACCGAGATAAAAGTGAAAAGCCAGCGTAGATTGACTTAACAGTACAAGTTTCATCATCTCTAAACGTGTGCATCATAAGTGAAATAGTTCATTACAGCTTATCATGATTATTGAACCAAAACAAGTGTGCATGACTGCCTTATGATTGTTGAGTCATGCTGAGCTTTAATAAAACAATATTATATAACGTCTCCCAGTAGCTCTGCATCCAGCAGTGCCAGTGCTTCCAGACAGTGAGCCTTGGTGAGTACAGACTTGTCTAATGAACTAGTACAGTGTTTTTTGTTTATGTTGCTTCATCAGTGACTTACCAAGGACTTAAACGTCTGGCTATTGCTCATGTTAATTATTGCCGTGGTAGGAGATGATCATGTATTTTGTATTTCACACACTTGGATTTACTTTATGAAGTATTGTGTTGTAAGTAGTTTAGCATAGTGTATGTATGTGTTTTGGGGTTGCTTTGCAGTTAATACGATATTATTCTTGGGATGTATGCATAGCTCTCAACCAATCAGGGAGAAATCTAGAACTAATCAGGGAAATCCATATTATTCCTATTAACATGAGACACTGACCGAATAAGGAAAAAAATGTGACTTAATATACATTAAGTAAAATAAGTTTATAACCCTAAATATTGTCATTATTTATTAAGGGCAATTCACCAAATTTTATCCAAAGGTCAGCAGTTTTAGGAGGGATTAAGATGGCCAGAGCTAAAAATTGAGTGAAAAATCAGGGACATCCCTGAAAATCCGGGACAGCGGAGAATTATGGATATATGATGGGTTATGTTAGCATCAGTAGACATAAATACTTTACATGACCAGTCTCTGATGCTTTCAGGGAAGTATAAGATGTAATATAAAGTATAGTTGTTTTGCCAGCTTTTCTTCTCTGTTGCAAACTTTCTTAAATACCAATATCATGAAGTATGTATGTTTGTATGTATTTATATATGTACATATTTGTTTATGTATATATTGTTGAGCAGGTCACCCCTGATAGGAATGCCCATGTTCAGGGGGACTCAGGATGTTACACTGGAAGATACATTTACAAGTGGATAATCCTGAAGACATATCCTTTAAATGTATCTAATAATGATTTTTAAATATATTCATAAATCAAAACATATTTTATAATACAATAAGATGTGATTAATGTACAGAACTGCATACAACCTATATTAGCAAGCAACAAGTAATCATGAGATTATAGCCTATTTGTGCTTAATACATGTAGTAAATATAGTTAATGTGTAACTTACTGCACACCATTAAACAGAATGGACATGGGTTATGGTTCAAGATTATGTAGACACACTCAATTCTATCTGAATTGATTTTCCCTTTTCTAATCATAGGGACGAAAGAGAATTACTAGGGATGTTTACACAGCCAGAGACTGCCGGGGACTGTTTGGCTTTCTGCAGCACATTCACAGCTACCAGAGGCCTTGTTATTTGGATTTGTTTCCATACATTCTCACATTACTAGGATTCATAGAGATAATCATAAAAGAGATTAACTTACATACATGTGTAAATGACCGTGAATTTATATGAATAAGTTTACTACCACTATATTAACCTGCAATCATTTGAGATAGGTGGCAAATGGTTTAGAAAACCACAGGCATTCTTAAGGAAGGAATAAACAGTAAAAATATTAGAAATTTTTAGCAAGTGGTTCCTACTGATTAAATTAGTGTGATTTGTGAATGGAAATTAATGACAGCAAAACTGGAAATGTATATTGATGTAGCCATAATGGCAATGTGAAAGATATTTTAGAAACTCATTTTGGTGGCACTTCTTGAATATGTTACACAGGATAGAAGTACATACTTTGCAATGATTGTAGTCTGATATACTGCACTTTTAAGAATGCGTTGTTGTGTCAAGATACATGCTGCTTTACTGATGGATTTCTGAGTGTCACACATGAATGAAAAATGACAGTAGTAATACAGGAAAGTGTTAAGGGATGGATATAAGTCTGTTACCAAAGTGCTTGCTATAATAGTGTGGCTGCATTGATGACGCTACACAGATTTACAACAATGCAGCTTTTGCCTGCTTGACCAGTGCTTTGCATGAGTATATAATGTAATCAAACCTGGTTTTGTAATCTTTGATTTATTTGTGATGAAAGTAGGCTTGCTTCATTGCTTTATTGTTTGGCTGATGATAGGATCAAAAGTTTCATTATATGACTTTGGAATTTTGTATATTTACATTAATAATGCAGCAGCAGGGATCAAGACAGAGAAAGAACAATTTTAGCCACAATGAAAACAGCATCCTCCTGGCAGTCCTTAGGACATATTGCAAACACCTTTGTAGAAAAGGGAACCCAAACAAGATGAAAGGGCAAAGGCCTGGAACCAAGTGGTTATAGATATAAATGCTGTTAGTGGAAGGAACGGCACAGTGAAAATGGTAAGCAAAGTACACACAAGCTCATAGATAACTGAATCAGCAAAAAAGTGTAAGAAAATTAAACTGCAAAACACAGTTCTTATCCCAGTATTAAAATATGCAGTGCCACTTTGTCATGTTAGAGGTGGTGGGATAAAGACCTATTTCTTTTCTTAAGCGTGGGAATTAAAATTACACTGAAATTCATCTTGTGGCTTAGACATATTTATTCATTACTTAACTCAGTAGATGGGCCAAACTTTTGACCCTTTTCATCTGAGGCCTGTTCTCAATAACAGTTACAACAATGTACAGGAGTTTAGAATGTTGCAAAGCAATACAACCATTACAGAACCTAATACAAAGTATGATACAGAGTTATTCTGCATTCTCTCTCATTCCATCATATTTCCTCTGCAGCTCTAAGCCACTTTATAATACAAATATATTGCAGTTAGATTAGGCCAGTAGTAGTAAGACCAGTGGCTACAGTGATTTCAGATGATGTTTAGCGTTGCCACTGCACAGCAGCGCAAGCTACATGGATTTAATTTGAGGTAATTTAATATTGTAATGCTATATAAATCCAATTTTACAGTGCTGTCTAAATGCAGAGATAACAGCTCCATTGTAGCTTATGTACCCTGAGAAAACATGGGCCATGCTGTGACTCATTAGGCTGGTGTATGATTATGCATTTCTTCGTGCTGGTCCCAAGCCCAGATAAATGGGGAGGGTTATGTCAGGAAGGGCATCCGATATAACCTCTGACAAATGACATGTGGGACAACAATACAGATTTCGATACAGGAGGATTGGTCGAGGCCCGGGTTAACAATGACAACCACCAGTACTGTTAGCCAACCGGGTGCTGACAGAAATTGGGGGGAGGCTACTGTTGGCTCTAGAAGAGGGGGAAGGCATGCCCAAAGGCGAGATTGTGTTGATTTGGACGTGCTGAGCAGGGATGCTGGGTATATTGGGAGAAGGATGCTAAGGATGGAGCTGCCAGGGAAGAAAAGAGGAAGGACTCGTAAGGTTAGATTTATGGATGTGGTAGAGGAAGTGATGTGGTGACAGAGCAAGATGCAGAGGAGAGGACAGGAACAAATGGAAACAGATCTGATGTGGCAAACCCCTAACAGGAACAACTGAAAGACTACAAGCACTTATTTGGAACCAGGTGGGGGTCACGTGAATATTATTTACTTGGGGAAACTTAAAACTGCCCATTTTGAGCCTCCATGAAAAAAAGGGGGGGGGGAGAAATCCAGTATGACTTGATGTGTTCCAGATCACAGCTTCTCCTCAGGTGCAGAAACGGGGTATGAAGTACTGTTTGCAGTATACCGCAGAGGTAAGTGTTCAAACCAATGTGTGTATGTAACAATGTGTGCTGTGTAGAGTATTCAGCATGCGCCATACTGACACTGAGCATTTATTTCATGTAAATAAGTATGTCCAGCATTAATCCCACCATAGCTCCACCCCTTTCACTGACCACACCCCTTTCTATTGGCCCCGCCCATTCAGCTGTCTCCTACAGCCCCCCTTTGATTTGAAGTCACCAGCCGCCACTGTACAGCAGGAGTAACTCTAGCGTTGACCTACCTGCTTCCATGCCTACTGTATGCCTCTCCATCATCACTAACTTAAATACCATACAGATAAAACAACTAGCATTATGCTACAGTAAGGTAGCAAGGTCTGCTGTTAATCTTTCACATAAATCACACCATTGCTATATTCTAAAACAGTCTGAATGGCTAGATCTTCCTAACTACCTAAACTACAATCAGCTAGTCACTGCATTTAAACATATCCACTATCCAGAAAAATGTCCATCACTACTGAATACCCAACAATACTCCCCATCCAGAGATCTGCTCTCTAGTGAACAACTGATTTTATGAGGGAACATAGTTTCTTGTTGATACTGATCAGGGATATCTTCCCTTATTGAGATTTTACTCTTTTCTGTACTAGTTTCCTCCTTCTATTGTATAGCTTGTTTATGGCAGGGGTCCACCAGATTGGTTTCCTTTTCTTGGAGGAGTGAGTCTTGGTTTTGTTAGGGATAGCACGATCAATGCATTTTTGTAGGTGCCTGTAGAGTGCATTAATAAAGGATTTTGCAGCTTGGACAGCATTATCTTTTAGCATGGGGGCTTTGAAACTTTCCACCTCGGTCTTAAGTAATGTGAAGTTTGCTTCTGAAAAGTTTTTCACGGTGGTTTCTTTGACCGGGGGTGGTGGCAGAATGTGTATATCCAAAGTGATTTGTTTATGGTAAGATCTAACCAGCAAGGGGTTGACCTGTGGTGTGGAGCACTGGTCGCACATGTTGGTGATGACCAGGTCCAATATGTTGTCACCTCTGGTGTGGGTGATGACCAGTTGATCCAGGGAGTTTGAGTTTATAAATTCTAGGAAATGTTGGGCAAGGGAGTTTGTACTTGAGTAGTTCTCCCAGTTAATGTTTAGGCAATTGAAATCACCCAGTATCAGGGTGTTTGGTAGGACCTTTATGTTTCTCAGTGTTTCCAGGAATGCGCAGTGGGGGTCCTGGCACATGGTGGGTGATCTGTAGCAAGCTATAATTTGAATAGCAGTTTTGCCCATTGTTAGTTGCATGTGGATGATCTCTGAGTGTGCCACTAACCTGGAGGTGTGGGTATCCTTGATGAATATGGATACTCCCCCACCTTTTGTATTTTGGTCCGTGTTTTGTGGCAGAAATGCATGGTATGAGTTGTAGCCTGGTAGTGCTGGGGTACTCTCTGGAGCCTTAAACCAGGTTTCTGTTACTTCACATATATCAATCTTCTCCATACTGAGGAGTGCCTCGAGTGCATGCATTTTGAGGTTTAGACTTCTGGCATTGAGTAGCATTACCCTTAGTTTTTTGTTACTTGTGCTATTTACGGTGGTGGGTTTGTCTTTATAGCTTTGCATAAAAAAGGCATTATGGGGGTGGCAAAAGCCTTGGCCAGTATTCAAAAGCCTAAGGGTGACAGGTGCAAGTAATCTACAGTGAAGCAGCGTGGCTTGTCGAGCATGTCATCCCAGGCTGACAGACACTGGATCCCCTTTGAATGAAACCAGAAGCTTAGCCAATTGCCAATTGTTGAACTTGATTATTTTTTCTCTATACCGTGGTATCATTCTTGGTGAGGGCAGGATGCTACTCATGGTCAGGGTCATACCAACCTGGGCTACGTGATCATAGAGCTCCTCCATGTCTCTTTTCATGTAGTCCAGGGAGGTATGGCTCAGGTCATTGACACCAACATGGACAATGACAGTCATATTTGTACTTGTTCTGGAGTGACCTGAGTGCTTGTGTTATGTGGCGGATCCTGGTACCTGAAAGGCAGCTAACAGTAACCTTCTCCTTGTTCAGCCTAGTGAGTGGGATGTCAGTGTGCCTGACTGTAGAGTCACCTATTACTAGTGTGTTGGGTATGTTATTTTGCCTTAAGGGCTGTGATTGCGTGGCACACTGGTTTTGTGAAGTATGTGTTTCATGGTTTGTGTTGAGGGGTGGAGGTTGCTTGGATGTTTGCTTTGGAGGTCTCTGCTGCTTTTGCAGATTTTTATTTAGAGCCTCTGAGTATGTTTTCATGTATTTATGTGTGTTTTTATGCCAGTGCTGGTTTCATACATCTATGTGAGACTGGTGTTGTGATGCAAGTAATTCCCTTCTCCACTTGACTGCCTGGTCCAGTCTTGGGTTGAGAGAGCTTAGCCTCCAGCTTGGCTGTATAATTGCATTTCTCGGATGTATTAGTGTTTGGTGCAAGGAGGAGAGGGTTGTCTGTGTACATGAGGCAATTGTAAAATTGCCTCAAAATGCCCAGATTCACTAGTTGGACCAAAGAGTATGCCTGCAACTGCCCTTTGGACATGCCTGGATAGGTACAGTGAAGTGTTTCACTGATTGGCTGGTAAGGTCGAATTGAGAGCCTTGTCCTTCTCTACAGTATAGGGGGGTCTAGTGCTAAGGTTTATTAATGCTTGCTATGAGTTTTGAGCAAGTGCTGGGATGAGAAGTGAATGGTTTGAGTGCTTAAGTTGAAAGTTTGTCTAGTTCCAAGGGAAAAATTAAAGATTAGACCTTGTGGAGCCAGGAATAGTTATACCCAAGCTAACCAGTGCTGCCCAGCGTGCAAAACTGTGCAAATACTGGTTTTATAGCAGGGAAATGAAAGAGATAAAAATTAGCCCAAAATGGCCAATAAATTACTAATTTCCGGGTTCCCTCATAAAATCATCCAAGGCTATCTTCAAAAGAAAAATTGCCATGGACTCCAAAGATAATCAGAAGGCATCTTTAGCTATGTCAAGAATCTAAGTGGCAATTCTCAGATCTGCTCAGAGTTAGTGCAGAATGGCACAAAATACACAGAACCAACCGATACAGGCAACATCCTGGCAGACAGGTTCAGTGCAAACTTCACCCCCTCTCATCCCCAAAAGAGCCGATAACTATACCAGAAGAATGTAGTGCCCCTGAAATCACAGACACTCAGGTTAAAACAGCCCTCTCCAAAGCCAAAAACACAGCATCAGTGGGACAGGATGGTGTCCCAGGCTGCATTCTACACAAGTTCAAAGATGAACTAACCCCTCACTTAAACACACTGTTTAAACTCAGCCTCTCCACAGGCTACATGCCCACAGAGTGTCGCACAGCAACAGTTATTCCACTCCACAAAGATGGAGCCACAACGGACCCCGGGAACTATCGCCCTATAAGCCTGACTAGCTTGGTCTGCAAAGCTGTGGAGTGCATCATCATGATTTTCATTAACAGAGACATTGAGAACCTCCAAACACTGGACCCTACGCAGTTCGGCTTTGTTAAGGGCAGATCATGCCTCCTAAACCTGGTGGACTTCTTTAAGACAGTTACCAAGGATATAAATGAGGGAAAGGTGGTCCACACACCCTACCTAGACCTCGCAAAGGCCTTCAACACCATTCCCCACTCAGGTATTATAGACAAGCTCACCATCCTGAACATAAACCCCTATGTCATGAGATGGGTTGCCAACTGGCTCATAGACAGAACCCACATGGTAAGAGTTGTGGGAGCTAGGTCTGACTCTAAACCGGTTACAAGTGGCATTCCCCAGGGCTCAGTCCTAGGACCCCCCCCTGTTTGGCATATACTTCTCAGAGGTACAGGCAAGCACAGGAGGACTATGGCTGACCAAGTTCACAGACAACTGCAAACTAGGGGCTATAACTGACTCTCTGGCTGACACAGACATCCTCCAAAAGAGTCTCACTGAGACAGATATCTGGTGTCAAAACCATGGCCTCAAGCTAAATGCCAAAAAAGTGCATAGTCACCCCCTTTGGAAAAAACAAAGTACCCACAAACTACCACATAGGTGGTAGACCCTAAATACAGAAGACGTAATAAGGGATCTGGGGACCAAAGTAGATAGTAACCTCTCCTTTGATAATCACATTGCCAAAGTGGTTAGAAAATCCTTCTATTTGGCCCACCTAATCAAAAAAGGGTTTGCATCCAGATCGAAAGAGGTCATTGGGCCCCTCTATGCATCACTCATCAGACCCATCATAGAGTACAATGCCTCATTTGGGATGTACCTTACAAGACACCTGCAACAACTGGAAAGACCACAGATGTACCTCACCAAGAGGATCACTGGCCTCAAGCAGATGCCCTATGCAGCTCGACTGAAGAAACTCCAGCTGTATTCAGTTGCATACCACCTACTCAGAGGTGATCTCTGCCTGACATACAAGGCCATGTCCAACACAGAATTGATGGACATGCTCCACCTAAAAAAAACATATCCCCTTGAGCCACAACCTGACCACAACAATAAATAGGATGTGCTGGAGGGATAGATTCCTGTCCCAGAGACTTCCCATGCTCTGGAACAAGATTCCAATCTACATTAGGCAGAGCTCCTTGCTAACCCTCTTCAAGAGAAACCTTGACAAGTGGATGGGAAACAGAAAGTTTACCCCAGGGATCACTTCAATGGCTCTGCTGGACAGAGGCACAGGGAACTAATCTAAGGGGGCTTTGAAAGCCAACACATTCCGGCTAGGCTTATAAATGCCTTCGGGCAGATAGCCTCGTACCTACCTATGAACCTATAAACAGGGCACACAAATCTGCAAGCAACTTTATGAACTTACACTGTGTCTCAGAGCTCCCCATGCATGTAAAAGTAACAGATAAACTCCCAGACTTCAATGCACCCTTCAAACAGCATCTCAACCAATTCTGTTTATGCTCTCGCCTCTCTCCAGAATAAAAGGTGCACCACACAGATTCTATAACACTCTTCTTTCTTATTGTAGTCATTTGAATTCACCTGTTCCTTAATATCCTTTCATTCCTATCATGTTATTCCAATATTTATCTTATTTTTCTCTGAAACAACTCTTCTTCCCTACCAATACCAACAACATTTCTTCCTGCTTATTTGAATGCCTCTTGCAACTCTACTCTGTACTGATGCAGTCTTGAGACATAACTCTACACTGAATTGTATCAATACTGTCTTTAGATGATAATTGTTCATACCCAACATAAAATACTGTATCTTACACTGAACGATATGAAAACATACTGTTGATATAAATATTACAACTTCATAAGTGATGTTATAAGTACACTGAACTTCTCTGACAACATCTTGAAAAGTACCATGGTGACCTCCTTCACAAAAAAAAAATGATTATTACCTCTATAAGAAACTGTATAAGAGAAATAAGAGAAAACTGTAGCACTAATATGAGCTGGAGCTTTTCTTTCTGGGCCACCACTTTAAGAGGATGTTGCACAGTCAGACTTTCTTGGTCAACAAAAATGAATAAATGAAACATTATTATTATTATTATTATTATTATTATTATTATTATTATCTGATCTTATATTACAGTTTGTTTTATTTCACATGTTGTTTCATCTCAGATTTTTTCTTCTTGGAGTGTTAAAGTTCTTGGCTAGGTTCCATTCACTGAATGAAAACAAATCCAGTCTAGCTAATTAATGGGCAGAGTTTAGAAAAGTGATTTATTATCCAGCTGAAAGTATTTAGTTTAATTATTATTTAGCCAAAGTGTTGCATGACTACTCCTCTTGTCTGAATGCATGTGAATTTGGAATTAATTTACTTATTTAAGGCTTGTATACTTCCAATGATTTTTATTTTTATTTTTTGCTGTTATACTACAATTTGTTTTATTTTAAATTTTGTTTCACCTCAGAGTTTTTTTTTCTTCTTGTAGTGTTAAAAATACTTGGCTATGGTCAGTTAGAAAATAATTCCTTTTCCATTCACTTATTGAAAAGAAATCCAACCTAGCTAATTAGTGAGTAGAGCTGAAGAATAGGATTTATTTTTTAGCTGCAAGTACTTAGGTGCATTATTATTTAGCTAAAGGGCTGTGCAATTACTCTGGTTGTCTGACTGCATTTGATTTTGGATTGGATTTATTAATTTAAGATTTGGATATTATTATTATTATTATTATTATTATTATTATTATTATTATTATTACCTTTGCTCTTATATTACAGTTTGTTTTATCATAAAGTTTGTTTTACCTCAGAATTTTTTTCTTCTTGCATTATTAAGGGGTCTTGGGGAGGGTATTTTAGCAAAGGAATCCAAGTTTTTTGCTGCATTATTATTTAGCCAAAGTGCTATGTGACTATTTCTGTTGTCTGATTGATTGTTCCCACCCATCCTCCCAAAGTATCTCTATTGTGCTTTTAAATTTGGTGACTTTTGAACTGCCCGCTCATACTATAAATTTTACTTTGGTTACTCCAGACTCATCTCATCTGCTTACTCTACTGTACACTGAGAAATCAACTGGGAAGGCCCTCCCATTAAAATATTAAAGCTTAAGTTATTTTCTGTTTCATGCCGTCCCACTCACTCAGTATACACAGCATATTTCAGAGCACTGATCTTTTTTTTTTCATTGTATTTTTAAAATCTGTAACATCTGGGATTAGCCTACCAAACACTGTGAGTTTAAGCACTGCTTCTCAGCAATCATCTTGGGATTAGTGCTTCTGTTTTGCACCTGGTGATAGAAAGAGCAGAGGAACATTATATCTCAGCATTCCTAGATATTACCAGTCACTGGAAAGCTGGAAAATTGGTCATTATGAGCCATTTTAGGATGAATGCTACTTATTTACTCCTGGTGTGAGAAGGAGCAGATAGACATTGGTTCCTGCTGGCCTCTAATAGGCAGTATGTATAATCTGGTTGCAGTTTTGATAAGAACCTCTTTGGGGCCTTTTGTGCAGCTTGGCTTTCCGTTGTGTCCAACTGCTTTAGGTTCTTTTCAGAGTATCTATTAAGAGAAGAGAACAGCGGGTGTACTGAACCCATGAATGTCTGGGTTAATACTAATTCTCACAAAGCAGCTTGGGACTAGTGATACTCTTTTGATTCTAATGAGTAAAGGAGCAAAGTTTAACCTTAGTCTTAATTGTAGTGTACCATCCCCTTGTAGAGAATGTCATAAGGATCTGTAACCATAGAGAGGCACTTTCTTACTATCTCAGCAGCCAGTTTGGTGGATGTGGGTGTCCTGAGTCAATGTACCAGTTGTCTCATGTTTATTGACAATCATCTAATTATTATGGAAACTGATATAGTATACGAGAGTTGTAGTTACATAATATCAATATCACTTATGATACCAAAGATGTTGTCAGATACACACAGACTACTCCAGCCACACATAGTATGGACCAGACATATAGACCCACATATCCTGAGGCTCTTAAATGTAATCTTTCTAAACCCCATGGGCCTCCCAAGTATTGCACTTACAATAAATATCCCAGCACCCACCTCATCACATACAGCCACATCTCATGGAGTCTCAACTTGTAAGCTCATAAGGGAAACCACCACACAACCCATTATTTTAGTCATAGGAGACTCCATTCTTAGAAACAAAGGTGTCTTACCCAGCAGGCTGTAAGGAGAGAGTCACAGTCAGTTGCGTATCAGTGGCCAGAATCTGTCAGCTCATGCACACACTCAGATTGACGAACCATAGGTACCTGTATGACTCAGTCATAGTCCGTGTAAACAACCTGAGACATACCCCCCCCCCCCGGATTCTATGAAGAGAGACATGATGGAGCTCTCTATGTGGTCAGGCTAGTAGTGCCTAGCGTTTAGCAACCTTCTTCCTTCTCCAAGGATGATGCCACAATATGAACAGAAGATAATTGACATTAATAGTTGGCTTAGGTTTTTGAAGGGGGTACAATATTTGTCATCTTGGGAGGATATGGTTGACAGACCATGTTGGTTTGTCAGGGCTGGTTTTCACCTGTCCCCTTTAGGCTTTCAAATATCTGTATGAAAACCAGTTCACCCACACAGTGCCTTTTTTAGGCATTGCCAAACTGATTAAACCTTCCAACACAGCTAAAGCAACCAAAGAAAATATAAAGCTGTTATTGTTTAATGCAAGTAATCTAAACAAGAAACTCCAGTCCCTGGAAGCTCTCCACACCTAGGAGAATGCAGATATCTGTGGAGTTACTCATACGTAGTTTAAAGTATCAGAGACCACCCCAGACATGCAGGGCTATAATGCTTTCCACAAATTTAGACCAGCTGCTGCAGAGGGAGGGCAAAAAGGTGGATGTGTCTCAATTTACGTCAAACACAAACACCCCTCAAGACTGGTCAAACAGTATGACATGCCTGAGCTTCTCCATGTCCAGATTACAAGAGACAAAATCCCATAGCATACAATTATAAATTATAAGCCTCCCCCATGACTCAGGGAACCTATAATATATACTTAAACAGACTAGAGACACTCCCCATTCAACTCAACATCATATTCTTGGTTGACTTTAACTACCCCACTAGAAACTGGGAATCTTACACAATCCCAGACCCAAAGATTCCTTGACTTTGTAAACACAAACACCCTGGGCCAGGTAGTCTGTATGCCCACTAGGGATTCTAACATATTTGTCTTGGTCCTCACAAACATGGGGGAACATTGAAACCCCTCCCTTGGTGTAATGTCCTCACTAGTCAGGTCAGACCTTAAAGCTCTGTTCTTTGGAACAAAAATAAAACCCATGACCCAAGCTAAATCTGGAAATTTTAGGAATTATACTAAAGCAAACTTCATACTATGAAGTGACACTCTGGCAAAATGCTAAGCCCCTCAAAACTTCACAATATTTCTGCTTATGCAGAATTGTTCACAGAAACCCTGCATAATCATGTTAAGGGCTGCATAGAGATGGCTGTACCTGTCTAGAATAAGCAGAAGACAAATTCAGAAAACAAGCCACTCTGGTGGAATCCCAACATCAACAGGGCTGTATAATAAAAAGGAAGAAAATCATAATAAAATTAGGTAAAACCTCTCTCACCAATCTAAACAAGCAACATGGGGAGCTAATCAAGTCTTCCATATACAAATATTAGGCAAAAATACATTCCCCGGTGAAAGAAAATCACAAGACATTCTGTAACTATGTCCTCCACCTCAAAGGAAATAAACAACAATCTGCTAAACTAATTGTAAATGGAGCCACCTATACTGAGCAAGAAGTTATAGCAAATCTACTGGCTGACATATTTAGCTTCAATTTTACCCCCTCTCCCCCACATACCCCTAAAGAAATACCCTTGACCATAATTCCCCCAACTATCTCTAGGGAACATACCCTCAATGCACTTTCCAACATAGGTTCATAGGTAGGTACTAGGCTATCGGCCCAAGGGCCTATCTAAGCCTAGCCAACAAGGTTCCCTGGCTTATGCCACCCAATAAAGTTATTTCCCTGTGCCACTGTTGAGCAGAGACACAGAAGTGATCCCTGGGGTGTATTTCCTATTTCCCATCCACTCATTAAGATTTTTCTTGAAGAATGCTAATGACGAACTTTGCTTGACATAGATGGGTAGCCTGTTCCAGAGTATGGGAAGTCTCTGGGACAGGAATCTATCCCTCCAGCATGTCCTGTTTATTGTGGTGACAAGGTTTAGATCCCTAGAGCATGTAGCTCGGAGAGATTGGGATTTCTTTAGGTGTAGCATGTCCAACAGCTATGGGTTTGACATAGCTTTATATGTTAGGCAGAGATCACCTCGGAGTAGGCGATATGCTACGGAGTAAAGTTGGAGTTTTTTGAGGCAGTCAGTGTAGGGCATTTATTCGAGGCCAGTAATCCTCTTTGTGAGGAATTTCTGTGGCTCTTCCAGCTTCTGCAGATGTCTTGTGAGGTACATTCCAAAAGGGGCGTTATACTCTATAATGGGTCTAATGAGTGTCGAGTAGAGGGGAACAATGACCTTTTTTTCCTGGATGAGAACTCTTTTATGATAAGGTGTGCCACATAGAAGGACTTCCTGACTATTGTGGGATGTGACTATCAAAGGAGAGGCTACTGTCCGCCTGTGTCCCAAGGTTTCTTATCATGTGTTAAATAGATTGCTGCCTATGTGGTAATTCATGGGTACAGAGTTTTTACCAAAGGGGATGACACTGCACATTTTGGCATTGAGCTTGAGGCCATGGCTCTGACACCAGGCATCTGTCTCAGTGAGGCCCTTCTGTAGGATGTCCACATCATTTGGGGACTTGACTATGGCATGCATTGATGAGCCCCGATAATATCCCAGGATGCATCCTTAATAGCATGAAACATGACCTATCAGGACCACAACAATCACTACTTAACTGCAACCTTCAGGCATGCTTCATGCCAAATTAATGGAGGACTGAAACCGTCATCCTTCTGGACAAGGGCTGGCCATCTATGGACCCAGTTAATTACAGACCCATAAGTCTCTAATATGCAAAGTCTTGGAAAGAATTATCATGGAGATGATAAACAATGATGTAGGAAAACTGCAGACATTGGATCCAACCCGGTTTAGTTTTGTGGAGGACAGGTCATGCCTATTCAGCCATGTGGACTTCTTCACAAAGGTTACCAAAGCAATAGATGAGGGCAAAATAGTGCACACCATCTACCTTGACTTGGCCAGAAAATTTGATGCAATACACCGCTTGGGCAATGTAGACAGACTCATGTAATTCGGTATAAACTCCAATATCACCCACTGGATTGCCAGATGCCTCAAAGATAGGACTCAAAAAGTTAGGATAGGAGAGTTTACCTCCACAAATAGGCCAGTCACTAGTGCAGTCCCTCAAGGATCAGTGCTGTGGCTGCTCCTTTTTGGTATTTACTTCTGTAAAGTCAAGAACAATGTCAACGGCCTTTGACTGGCGAAGTATGCAGATGATTGCAAACTAAGTACAGTCTTAAAATCCTGCAGTGACATAAATACCCTCCAAGAATGACTAATAACTAATGCCAGAGACACAGTCTCAAACTCAATGCCAAGAAATGCAAAATAGTATTGTTTGGGAAGACTGCTACCCTTGGAAACTAAGTAACAGAAAAAAGTGATCACAGCAACTGAAAAGGAAGGATCCACCAAAAACAACTTAGTACAAAGGAGACTGAATCCTCCTTACCACATCAGCAAATATAATATAAATATGAGTATACAAAACTTTCTAGACTAACTCTTTGTCAGTGTTAAAAAACTAGAACAATCAACATCCACTTAAATTAAAAATGAAATCAAATCATATGACCAATTTGTCCAATCAGAAACTAGTCCATAACTCAGATCATTAAACATCTCATCTTAAAAATTGGTCAAATGCTCATCAGATTAAGTCCTGGATATTTATCTGTACATAAATAATTAATCCATTTATACTCTAAACATTCAACTTTTAGATTTTCTTCCCCACCTCGCATAGACTAATAAATAAATCACCCTAAAAGTAAATGTATGTGTATTATTATTCATGATATGCTTAGCTAGTGGATTGGTAATTTATCTACATATATCTGAAAGGTGTTCTGAAATTCATTCTATTATCATCGTAATAGTTTTGCCTACAGAAAAAAACTTGCACAGTTCTCACAAGTAGCTAAATAAACCAAATCTGAGGACTTACAAGTAGCAAAGCAAGTAAATGAAAAAAAAACGTTATTAATAATTGGATATTAAAATAATTGCTTCTGTTTATATAAACACAAAATGTACAATCATAACAACGTAAAGCTGACTTAGTTTTAAGATTTATTGTTTGTTTGAATAAACTCCTTATAACATAACTTTTGTTTATTTTTTTCATGTTTATATGCAAATTTAGGTGTAGAACCAAATATGTTCTCAACATCAGGTAGTGAGGATAAAAACAAAAAAATCATTTTTGATAATACCTTTAATATATTTTGTATGTCTATTATATTTTATTACATATCATAGGGGTTGTGTACTGATTGTCATTCTCTCAACTTTCTTACCTGTTTCAGAGAAATACGTTCTGCCACTAGTATCATGTTCTTTAAGAAATTTGTTTCTATTACTCTCAAGTACATACTAATTATAACCTTTAAATCTAAAATCATTATACAGCGTATCTAATTCAGCAGTAAAATCATCAATTTTAGTATTTAATCTACTTCCTGTCATAAATTGACTATCAACAAAATCACTGTATAAAATATATATATATATATATATATATATATATATATATATATATATGTGTGTGTGTGTGTGTGTGTGTGTGTGTCTATATATATATATATATATATATATATATATATATATATATATATATATATATATATATAGGTTCATAGGTAGGTACTAGGCTATCGGCCCAAGGGCCTATGTAAGCCTAGCCAGCAAGGTTCCATAGCTTACGCCACCCAAGAAAGTTATTTTCCTGTGCCACTGTTGAGCAGAGACACAGAAGTGATCCCCGGGGTGTATTTCCTATTTCCCATCCACTCATCAAGATTTTTCTTGAAGAGAGCTAATGAAGAACTTTGCTTGACATAGATGGGTAGCTTGTTCCAGAGTATAGGAATTCTCTGGGACAGGAATCTATCCCTCCAGCATGTCCTGTTTATTGTGGTGACAAGGTTTAGGTCCCTAGAGTGTGTAGCTTGGAGGGACTGGGATTTCTTTAGGTATAGCATGTCCAACAGCTGTGGGTTTGACATAGCTTTATATGTTAGGCAGAGATCACCTCGGAGTAGGAGATATGCTACGGAGTAAAGCTGGAGTTTTTTGAGGCGGTCAGTGTAGGGCATTTGTTTGAGGCCAGTAATCCTCTTTGTGAGGTACTTCTGTGGCCTTTCCAGCTGCTGCAAGTGTCTCTCTCTCTCTCTCTCTCTCTATATATATATATATATATATATTGTGGATGCATACTATCAGCATGTAAATATTTACATGTCAAAATCATTCAAAGTTATTTCATAACCTCCCCATAACATAAAAACATCATCTACAAAACATTTATAAAAGATAGATATTATTATAAGGAGTGTTTTCATTAAAAATATAACTATTTTTCCCTTGCTGATAAACATAGGTTAGCATATCTATTTGCAACTGGATTTCCCATTTCAATACCTTTTCTCTGATAAAAAAAATTTTTTATTAAAAATAAACACATTATTATGTAATTTTAACTTTAATAATATTATATTTGTCTTAATATCTCTATTAGACATGAAAGTGTATGAACTTAAGTGTTCTCTTAACAGCCTGCAATCGAAACTCATTAGAGAAACTGAAAAAAGTGAATTAACATCCTAAAGATTTTGTGTCTTATTTTTATTCCCGGCATCTACAAACTTTAGTAATTGGTTATATTTTTGTAGGTTTAGATGTTAGTCATCAGGGTAGCAATGCATTTAGAGTGCATGGCTAGGCTGAAAAAAGCCTCCTAATGTTAACTTTGTTATCACCTGTGAGCATATGAACTATAATTTCTTTAGCTCAACTTTTGACTTTGGCAGCATCTCTATTGCTCCTTTTATTATATCATAGTCATAACCTTCTGTAATATGCGCAGTACTAAAAAGCAGCAAAAGTAACTGACCAGCCATAAGCTGGAAGTAATAACTCAGCTAAAAAAGTAGTGGATAATCTCAACACTTTATGTGAAGAAAATTACATAAACCAGCATGCTTACACTGAAGAATACAAGTAAGGTAGGATTTTTACTGGAGCAAATAACAAAACTGAATGGACTTGTTTGTACTTCTGCTGTGTTGGTCGGATGTCCAGCTAATAGACTGGTATAGTGCTGATGGTCCTTCAGCATGATAATGGATTTGGAGCTGTCTCCTTGTTCTCTGTGTGTTCAGCTGTCAGGCACACACACTTTACTTTCAAGGGCATTACCCACTGAAGCTCAGGTCAAGGCACTGCTCTGCAAATTACCGAAACAGACCAGCCTATGAACCAAACACAGGCACACAGACAGACTGACATACATACATACATACATGAATGTGCAGACATGAAGTCTGTCTTTTAAACTTCGAATGCAGTTAAGAATTCAAAAACATAAATTCAATAAATAAGATCTCCCATCAATTTCATAATCTCTAATCAGTCATTAGTAAGTTGTGCTTCACATCAGATGTACAGTAATAAATGTAGTGGGAAAGCACAGGCAGTACAAATGTACAGTAATAAATGTTGTGGGAAAGCACAGGCAGTAGAAATGTACAGTAATAAATGTCATGGGAAAGCACAGGCAGCACAAATGTACAATAATAAATGTCGTGGGAAAGCACAGGCAGTACAAATGTACAGTAATAAATGTCGTGGGAAAGCACAGGCAGTACAAATGTACAGTAATAAATGTCGTGGGAAAGCAAAGGCAGTACAAATGTACAGTAATAAATGTCGTGGGAAAGCACAGGCAGTATAAATGTACAGTAATAAATGTCGTGGGAAAGCACAGGCAGTACAAATGTACAGTAATAAATGTCGTGGGAAAGCACAGGCAGTACAAATGTACAGTAATAAATGTCGTGGGAAAGCACAGGCAGTACAAATGTACAGTAATAAATGTCATGGGAAAGCACAGGCAGCACAAATTTACAGTAATAAATGTCATGGGAAAGCACAGGCAGTACAAATGTACAGTAATAAATGTCGTGGGAAAGCACAGGCAGTACAAATGTACAGTAATACATGTCATGGGAAAGCACAGGCAGTACAAATGTACAGTAATACATGTCATGGGAAAGCACAGGCAGTACAAATGTACAGTAATAAATGTCGTGGGAAAGCACAGGCAGTACAAATGTACAGTAATAAATGTCGTGGGAAAGCACAGGCAGTACAAATGTACAGTAATAAATGTCGTGGGAAAGCACAGGCAGTACAAATGTACAGTAATAAATGTCGTGGGAAAGCACAGGCAGTACAAATGTACAGTAATAAATGTCGTGGGAAAGCACAGGCAGTACAAATGTACAGTAATAAATGTCGTGGGAAAGCACAGGCAGTACAAATGTACAGTAATAAATGTCGTGGGAAAGCACAGGCAGCACAAATTTACAGTAATAAATGTCATGGGAAAGCACAGGCAGTACAAATGTACAGTAATAAATGCCATGGGAAAGCACAGGCAGTACAAATGTACAGTAATACATGTCATGGGAAAGCACAGGCAGTACAAATGTACAGTAATAAATGTCGTGGGAAAGCACAGGCAGTACAAATGTACAGTAATAAATGTCGTGGGAAAGCACAGGCAGTACAAATGTACAATAATAAATGTCGTGGGAAAGCACAGGCAGTACAAATGTACAGTAATAAATGTTGTGGGAAAGCACAGGCAGTACAAATGTACAGTAATAAATGTCGTGGGAAAGCACAGGCAGTACAAATGTACAGTAATAAATGTCGGGAAAGCACAGGCAGTACAAATGTACAGTAATAAATGTCGTGGGAAAGCACAGGCAGTACAAATGTACAGTAATAAATGTCGTGGGAAAGCACAGGCAGTACAAATGTACAGTAATAAATGTCATGGGAAAGCACAGGCAGTACAAATGTACAGTAATAAATGTCGTGGGAAAGCACAGGCAGTACAAATGTACAGTAATACATGTCATGGGAAAGCACAGGCAGTACAAATGTACAGTAATAAATGTCGTGGGAAAGCACAGGCAGTACAAATGTACAGTAATAAATGTCGTGGGAAAGCACAGGCAGTACATATGTACAGTAATACATGTCATGGGAAAGCACAGGCAGTACAAATGTACAGTAATAAATGTCGTGGGAAAGAACAGGCAGTACAAATGTACAGTAATAAATGTCGTGGGAAAGCACAGGCAGTACAAATGTACAGTAATAAATGTCGGGAAAGCACAGGCAGTACATATGTACAGTAATACATGTCATGGGAAAGCACAGGCAGTACAAATGTACAGTAATAAATGTCGTGGGAAAGAACAGGCAGTACAAATGTACAGTAATAAATGTCATGGGAAAGCACAGGCAGTACAAATGTACAGTAATACATGTCATGGGAAAGCACAGGCAGTACAAATGTACAATAATACATGTCATGGGAAAGCACAGGCAGTACATATGTACAGTAATACATGCCATGGAAAAGCACAGGCAGTACAAATGTACAGTAATAAATGTCATGGGAAAGTACAGGCAATGCTTCTTATTGTACATGTAACAATGCATGTAGCAGGAGAGCAAAGATGGTAAGACTTAAGCATGATCTTCAGAAATGCTTCTAGAAGAAGTGAACTCACATGGTTGCAGTTAATGATAAGTTGGCTACAAATATCATTAAACAGGTTCACAGAAGATATATGACACTTGCTGTTTGCTAGTTACAAAGGCAGATTAAAAATGAACTTCCAGGCAAACAGAAGACAAAGAAACAGCTTATCAACTTATAGAGAACTTTAAAAGATACCTACCTGAGGGAGGGCATTGCACTTGCCATTACTGATAATTGACATAATACACGATGGCATATAAATGACATGGAAATTCCCCATATGCATACATCAAGGAAAAAGAGATGGCTTGAAGGAAAATCCTTAGACCTGTAATGCAGTCAAAGTTTAAAGATCATGTGCAATGGTGTTTTTTTCCTATTTCTTTTTGCTTTAATTAAGATTTCATCCTGTAATGTTGACTTTCTGATTCTAAAATACATAGCTTTTCCTTTAGTTACTTTAGTGGAACTATGTTTATTAAGTATGATAAACATTGTGTTTGTATTGACTGTAGGCTGTCCTGTTATAACCTAATTCCTGTCATCTGACCTCTCTTTCTGGTGATACAGCTATTTGGTCAGTTTGTAGTTGGTAGATCCTTTCTGTAGTCTGTAGTGGGTTTTAACACATAAATACAACATATTCAGACATGTAGACAAACATCAACAATTAAGTGCAGTCATATTTAAGTAAAAGCATTGTAAAGTGCATATTGTTGGACTTGTAGTATTATGACACACGTAACACTAATAGTTGTCTACCATGGTGTGGTCAATTTAAAGGACAACAACAGGATTATATTATTAAATGCTCAACTTCTCTGTCCTTTTTCTCCCTATGTATTGTCCCCACTATGAGTAAACAACAACACAGCATTTAAAATATTTTAAATTGACTGTTTCTCTCCACTTGAACAGTACCTTACAGTACTGTGGGAGGTTTCACTTTCAAAACACTTTTATTCCACCCTTGCTGCAGTCTCCATTTCATTGATGTCATCAAGGCCACTGAATACAGGTAGTTTTCTGGCCAGTTGTCTCCCCAAATTGACATCACCATGACTGTCCTAAAAACCCACCCATGGTGTGATGTCAAAACTCCCTGGTCCTTTCCCTACCCATACAGAAAGTAAAGGCTAGAACAAGAAAACAGTACACGAGTCAAGTTTCCTGCTGTGAGCTGTCAATTACAGCAGCTAACAACTCAAATTACCCTTTGCACTTTGACAGCTAGGGAAGTTAGGTGTGATGGGAGATGAGTCAAAGTAGTACAATTCAGGCTTCACAAAAAAAAAAATAAATGCAGTTTAGCCATCCTAAAAAGAAGTGACAGTAAAAAGCACTTTGAAAGTCTGTCCTGTGACATTTGCATTGTTTGCGTTTTAAGTAGTCATTGAATGGCATGAAATGTTACTTAAAACTAAATGACTGAAAGACAGCAGTTGCATGTAAAATCAATGCAGTGACAGGAGCTTTAGGAAGAAAGAGGCCTACATGTTATAACTTTTTACAGCCGAGCACTGCATTTTGAGATACATAGAGGCAGAATAAACAATCAGAATTACTTGAAGATGCCAGACCCCATGTGGTCAGACTCAGAAATTATGTATAAAAATATTTAAAAACCTGTAAATAGTCCCAGAGTGGTGTTAAAATGTAGGAAACATCAAACCATGATGACATAAACATGTTTTTTGAATCTGTGGGTGTGGTTCTCCTTTAAGGAAGAAATCTAAGGTTATGGGAATCATCTCATCAGTAGCTCTATAGTAAATGGTGCTTATGTTATGCAATGAATGGACTACAGCTGGAATGAAAACTTCTCGAATATTCTGTGCCTCTATGAAAATGAAGATGTGATGAAAGATAATATTATGGCAATGACGATGTTGACAAAATCGAAAATAAAGATGACAAAGATGATGATTTCCAAGACAATACCATAAAAAAAGCAGTGCAGCATACTGCACTGTCACTTTAAATAAATATGAAGGTGAGAAGCAATGTCTGCTCTGACACACAGTACAACTATGAACAATCAATTAACAAGCTATAAATCAGTAACAAGGGCTTAACAATACATTGCTATGAATGTCATCACTGCCCTTATCCTCATATTATGATTCTTAGCCAGCATGAGTCCCCGAGTGGTCTTTAAGAGGATAGCATTACCCTATAAAAGGAAAACAACAGCGGTAGGACATTAGACAAAAACACAAATAACAGTAGGAAATAGGTGACCTGGGAGTTATAGTTCTTACAACATTAAGCAAAACACAAATAACTGTAGGAAGTAGGTGACCTGGGAGTTATAGTTCTTACAACATTAAACAAAACACAAATAACAGTAGGAAGTAGGTGACCTGGGAGTTATAGTTCTTACAACATTAAACAAAACACAAATAACAGTAGGAAGTAGGTGACCTGGGAGTTATAGTGCTTAGAACATTAAACAAAACACAAATAACAGTAGGAAGTAGGTGACCTGGGAGTTATAGTTCTTACAACATTAAACAAAACACAAATAACAGTAGGAAATAGGTGACCTGGGAGTTATAGTTCTTACAACATTAAACAAAACACAAATAACAGTAGGAAGTAGGTGACCTGGGAGTTATAGTGCTTAGAACATTAAACAAAACACAAATAACAGTAGGAAGTAGATGACCTGGGAGTTATAGTTCTTACAACATTAAACAAAACACAAATAACAGTAGGAAGTAGGTGACCTGGGAGTTATAGTGCTTAGAACATTACTTATACTTACTGCTAGCAAGGAGTAGATATTGGTGTATGATTAGTCTATTAGGGATGTTGCAAGGGTCTGATTGATAGACTAGAAATGATTCTGAATATGTGGTTACTACAGTGATTTATTTAATAATCATTTGTTAACTGTGCAAGCAGGTTGAGACATGAGACCCTTTTCATAACCAAGTGCAAAGGTAAATAAACTACATATTCAAACAATTGAATGTAGACAACATACCTCTCAACTGTCCAATTTTTCACAGAATGTCCAGATTTTTGCCTCATATTTTTGGTCTTTTCCTCATAAAATTTGCGTTTTTCTGGGTTTTTGTGGCAAATCAGTGAGGATTGAATTCCCTTAATAATGACAGGCATTTGAATTTCAGCCTTCATATCATTCAGAAAATATATTGTAACACAAGACCTTTCATTCTAATGACTTTCTAAGTTTGTAAGAACAATATTTAAAATGTGTTCCTATTTTTCAAGCTTTGCCCCCCCCCACCATTATTTTTGGATTTGTCCAGATTTTTTGTGCTAAGAAGTTGAGAGCTGTGGTAGACAATCAAAGACAGTATGTTTTGGAAGGTGTGAGGAAGCTGGAGTATAATGAGAAAACCAACACAGAAACAGTGGGGACATGCAAACTACAGATAATAACTGTATGTTAGAAGAGAACCCTGCACCCTAAAAGTATTACTAGAATGTTACAGTAAGTAGACACTCAAGGTCTACCCAACAGAATTCATTTAAGTATGTGGAATTTCAGAATGACATCTAGCACTCAGTGAAACTGGTGGATGTTGTTAATCAGTAACTAAGAAAAGACTGAGTGCTTCACTGAAAACTCAAACCCAGGCCTTCAGCATAGCATTCAATTTACAATATCAGATGCCCCATAGACTCATATGGATGACTTCTACATCACATGCATGTTAATCGTCTTCTCATATATAACTCAAAATTATAAACACAGTTGAGAACAATATTCATATATTTTATGTAACACATTCAAGCAACACTGAGAAAGAATGAAACACTTACCCACACATTGAGGTAAACTGGAGATCTGTGTATCCTCAAGCACATTTGTATTTGTATGCATTCTAGATATAGGCATACTGCACTCCGTTGTCCTTTGTGTTTGTAATGAGCAAGAAGGGTTACTGGCTTGTACCCTGAGACAAATTAATATGTTTAGGGAGTTTCTGTTTCAGTGTCACAGTTGGTAAATAAACCAGAGTGGTCTTCTGAAGGTTATGGGTTCATGTCCCAGGTAAAACACTAACTGCTCTGTTGTGTCCTGCAGCACTATGACAAAGAAGTTGTTCCACACTATCCTGCTGAGGTGAGATTCAAAAAAAAGAATAGCTTGCAACTTATTACTACAGTTGGTGTAGGCTGCATGTCCAGTGAAAAAAATGAGGGCTGAAGATTAAGAACAGTATGTCAGTCAGGAGTAGTTGAAGCCATACTAGACACAGTCACATGGAACTGGAAGCTCTTGCATGGGAGAATACTTCAAATCCATGCCAGTATGACTGAAATAGTAAGGAGTTATTCCAGTTAGCACTGAGAAATATGAGGGGACAGGGAGTGGCTTTGACACAGTGAGTATATGTGTTTTTGTGTGTGTGTGTGTGTGTGTGTGTGTGTGTGTGTGTGTGTTTGCGCACGTGTGTGTGGTGCTGATGGCACACATCTGTGTGTCTTGTTTTGGGGGATTTGCAGGCTACAGCTGCTGTCAGTGTCTTTGTGAGATGACTCCTCTGGATCTGGTCAGGAACTGACTGGTTTGCTGAGGGAAACAGAAGACAGCAGTTAATGAGAGAAGGGAAAGTGTGTAGCCCAGTCTATGCTTGTAAGGTGGTACACCTCTCTCTTATTTGCTAGAGTTACTCCTGATGTAAGCTTTCCAAATTAGGTACATTCCAATTTTGGGGAGTAATAGTTAACTGATAGTCAAATCAAATATAAATATTTACAGGAAAAACATTTATTTAATGTAGTTGATAACTAGCAAAGGTCCAATAGGCACAAGTGTCTGCTTATGTGATAACATGGTATGCTTAGGATAACACAGCACACAAATGAAGGTTAAAGAAACAAAACCAGACCTGCAGGATAAAATTTGTTCATAGATCATTCCGTTAGCCAGTAAGTCATACTGCTACATACTTATAATTTGACACATCATGAAACAGAACTGATTAAACGATGCATTGGCAATAGGTGAAATGACAACATAAAAACAAACAAGTGTGCTGCATATGCTATTCTAGTTTACTTGGAAATGGATCCTTTCCCATTTAAGATAATTTACAGGGGAACATCCAGCCATTTTATAAGTGAAATAAGACATTTCCAGACAGAGGATTAATTTTTTTCAGTATATTTCTTGGTGGTTTAAGCCTTTGGCAAAGCACCAGTAGGTACATTAACATAACATAATCCCTCCTGTCATATACTGTTTGTTGCACAATGAATGGTTCAGCATCACAATGTCATATTCATAATGCTTTTCTGAACGTAGGAGAAATCAGCAATGGAGCACATAAATTACTTTTCTAACTGGAAGGAGACTGCTGAGAACATTAAATGCTATGATTTTTTTTAAATCTTTCTAGACTTGAAACATTTGTATATGAATATGTGGTTCTTAACAGTATAGCTTTGGAGTAAAGCATCCCTAGTGAAACGTTTCTTTATATCCATGTGTTATATATCTGATAGGGTATAAATACATGAACTAGAATTTACAGTTTAAGTTGGGAAATTCAGTATTTTTTAAAAAGTGTAACATTTTATGATATATATAAAAAAGTCATATGTTTCAGCTGAGAGGAATGCACTTATTAGATAATTTCCCAATGGGGTCACTTAACCTTTATTTCCCTGTGCTACAGATTACAGCAGCAAGAAGCCAGCTTAAACATTTGTCCTTTTTTTCTATCTTTTGTTTCTCCCTGTGTTTTAACAAAGCAGAAAAATGCTGTTGATATCTCATAGTGATCAAAGCCAAAAATCGCCTATGCATTCAGAACTAATGAAAACAACGTACTTGTGACTGATTTGCATAGCTGAGGAACAAATGCTAGCAGTATCAGCTTTGTTTAGTTTCATAGAATTATTGGCATGAATTTTCAAATATGCTTGGTCTGAAAAGCGCACTAGATATAGTTTACTAATATTGTTTATTATTTTATGTATCTTTAAAATATGTACGGAGTATAACATTTTGGGTATTTATTTTAACTAAATCTGATACATTTTTGCCCATCTTAGTAGTTTTTGGCTCCACATTTACAAATATATATACAGCACCAATTTTATTGCAACCCCTTTGAGAACCTGTGGGGGTTTCTGTTTAAACCAGATAAGACCAATTATAGAC
Organism: Protopterus annectens; assembly: GCF_019279795.1. Lineage (NCBI taxonomy): Eukaryota > Metazoa > Chordata > Ceratodontiformes > Protopteridae > Protopterus > Protopterus annectens. Next base: position 303,984,862 of record NC_056736.1, on the reverse strand, counting down.
AACAGCCAATTTTCAGGGTCAGTGCAAGGGCTTTGGTTTGGTTAAAACATGCTAGGAATTAATACCAAAAACAGGAGTGCAGATGACTTGGAGAGTAACCACGAACTTGCTTCAGACCAGTTAAAAAGATTTTTTTATTATTCCACCGCCAATGCGCTATGAATTAAACAGATTGCAATTGCATACTAAAGAAATTAAACTGGTAGCTAAGCTTCTGTGTGGGGAGATGGGTATAGGTACCTTAGTTGAAGGTTGTGCGTCTGGGCTGGCAACTTCGAGTGGGTAAAATCTACTGCCAATCCAAAAGCGCACTGGAAGGTTCAGCTGTGCCCTACTAAACGGGAAAAGCCGAAAGATTCAACATACAGTCTGTAAGAGAATGTATCAAGTCTTACTTAAAGGGAGAACTATTTATATATTTGTAAGTGTGTGTGTGTGTGTGTGTGTGTGTATTTTATATATATATATATATATATATATATATATATATATATATATATATCTATATATGTGTGTGTGTGTGTGTGTGTGTGTGCGTGTGTGTGTGTGTGTGTGTGTGTGTGTGTGTGTGTGTGTGTGTGTGTGTGTGTGTGTGTGTGTGTGTGTGTGTGTATGTGTCTGTGCATGTGTGTGCATAAAATTTATACATTCACATATATTATAGCCTGCATGCTTTCACATACCTTCACATTTAAAAGACAGATGATATAACGTATCTATAACTTACATAATCTAAATACACATTGGAGATAGCTGCATGCATCCTATATGTGGCAGATGACATAAAATTTATAATTAATTTTCAACTATTTTAGATATGCTGTTCAAGAAAAATGGTTCAGAATTCAGACCCCATTTACAGAATGTACAGTCACTATACTGTATTAGTTTCTAGATCAATTTCTTAAACCATAGGTTGATATGTGATAAGGATAGTGTTCTTAATAGAAAAGTATTATAGATTCACACTTACATCAGTATGAAGTTGTACAACTTCCTTAATTTCTATATCTTGACATTCAGCTTCAGTAACAATCTGTGAACATTTTCACACTGAGGAGGTAGTAACATGTTACCTAGCTCAGAACTTGAGGTAACACATGAGAACTATTCCAGGGCTACTGAGTTTTATGATCATTTACATTTTGCCATTATCCTCCCTCAGGCTGCACCTTCTTTCTCAGGGATGTCCATACCAGTAAATCCCAGAGTACATTTGTGGAAACCTGACCAGTTATTTAGATAATGTTTAAGGAATTTAGTGATTTACACTGCTTAACAAAATAAAGCAGAAGTTTATTTTGGAGGTTTGAAAGGTGCTGGTTTACAAACTTGTCTGTCAATTTTGTTTTATGTATCTGTTAGTGAAGATTTAGGTCCTCAGTTCTACTGTTGGTGGAACCTTTGCACTTAAAGAGATACAGGAGATATAGGACTATAGGGTCTCTAATGGCACAGTAAGAGAGATAGAGATGTCTCAACCGTAACAGGAACAAGCAAGCAAAATCTGAGGGTAATGCTACTCAATGCTAGAAGTATAAACCTCAAAATGCACTCACTCGAGGCACTCCTTATAATGGAGAACATTGACATCTGTGCAGTGACAGAGACCTGGTTCAAGGCTCCTGAGAGCACCCCTGCATTACCAGGCATCTTTGAGTCATCTTTGATTTGAGTCATCTTCATCTTTCAGCAACTGCAATTTTTACAACTGCATAGCGCATCGTAAACCATCTTACTAAACTTATGTGGTGGTGCATTGTAGTGTTGTTTAACTTTTTTAACTTTAACAACTTTGGCGTGATATAAAAACATTAATGAAACTCTTTAAAAAGTATGTGTGCTGGGAGATTAGTATCGTATACTTTGAAAACATAAAACATGTCACCTGTTAGGAAAAATCCATTCATCACAACCCTTTATCCCATTTTTACTGATCCTGAGAAACTGAAACGAAAATATGTTGCATCTGTTAACTGAGTACCTGTCCCACGCCCAGTACAAAAAGTATTTGACAGAACTTTCAAATGCAAGGGAATGTTAAGATCATCATTTCTGAATGAGCAGTGCTGGGATGATATTATGGGGTACGTATCTTCTTGGGTAAATCAAAAAGCAAAATTTTTAACATTAAAGATAATCAAGTTTACATTTTTGATTTTTTTTCAGATTTTACACCATGTGTGCACAGCTAGCTCTGACCTTTATCTTTATCATCCATCCATCATTAGGTTTAGGAGAATATAAAATAAAAGAAAAATGAAAATGCAAATGCACCATATTGACACTTTTCATTAATACTGGCACTAACATCTGCAGCAGCCTAGGTGCAATTAGTGCCTGTTTCTTTCTCTCCCTTCCCTTAAGTAAGTCATCAAAGTGGGTGGTCCCAACAGCTGATGTCACTGTGATGTCACAAATAGGGTGGGACATGGGCGGGAGAGGGATTACCAGGCTATAATTCATACCACACCTTTCGGCCACCTAGCCTGGACCAAAACACTAAAGGCGGAGGCATGTCCATATTCATTAAGGGTATCCACATCTTCAGGCTAGTTGCTCAGCATAATGCATCCGAGATTATCCAAGTGCAACTAACTCTGGGCAAGACTGCAATCCAAATTGTAGCTTGCTACAGATCCCCCACCATGCCCCAGAATTCACACTCCTCATTTCTTGACACATTGGAAAATATTAGGGTACAACCCAACACCCTAATAATGGGTGATTTCAACTACCCCATCATTAACTGGGAAAACTACTCATGTACCAACACTTTTGCTCAACTTTTTCTGGAATTCATAAATTCCAATGCCTTGGATCAACTTATCCACACCCCCACCAGGGGCAGCAATATCCTAGACTTGGTCATTACCAGCATGGGTGACCAGTGTTCCACACCAGAGGTCACTTCCTCGTTGGTCAAATCCGACCACAAGCTAATCACCCTAGCCATCCACATCCTGCCCCCCACCCCCATTAGGGAAACCACCATAAAATATTTCTCCAAAGCCAACTTCACGCTTCTTAAGACAGAAGTAGCAAACTTCATGACACCCATGCAGACAAACAATAGAGGTACAACTGTTGAATCCTACACAAATGCACTTTATAAGCACTCACACGAGTGCATGGATTGTGCTATCCCTAACAGAACCAAGATGCTATCCTCCAAAAAAAGGAAGCCAGTCTGGTGGCCCCCTGCCATAAACAAACTCTACAACAGAAGAAAGAAACTGTTACAAAAAAGAGTAAACACCCATGATTGGAGGAACTGGTCAGCCTCAGTAAGAAGCTGAGATCCCTCATAAAATTCTCCAAAGCTAGTTACAAAACAAAATCACCACTGATTCTAAAGACAACCACAAAGCATTCTATAGCTATGTCAAGAATCTCAATGGCAACATTCATATCTGCTCTGAGTTACAGTACAATGGCACTAAATATACAGAACCAACTGATATTGCCAACATCCTGGCAGATAGGTTCAGTGCTAACTTTACCCCACTCTCACCTCCTAAAGGGCCCATCTCTATACTGGAAGAATGCAAAGTTCCTGTAATCACGGCTGCACAGGTAAAAACCACACTCTCCAAAGCCAAGAACACAGCATCCACAGGACCTGACAACATCCCAGGCTGTGTTCTATATGAACTACAGAATGAACTGGCACCCCACCTAAGTACCATGTTCAATCATAGCCTCACCTCAGGCTTCGTGCCTACTGAATGGTACATAGTGACGGTTATTCCACTCCACAAAGGGGTAGCCACCATTGACCCTGGGAACTACCACCCCATTAGCCTGACAAGCCTGATCTGCAAGGCCATGGAATGTATCATCATGGAACTTATAAACAAAGACATTGGTAATCTCCAAACTCTGGACCTCACCCAGTTCGGGTTTGTAAATGGCAGATCATGTCTCCTAAACCTGATAGACGTCTTTGAAGCAGTCACTAAAGCCATAGATGAGGGTAAGGTGGTTCACATAGCCTATCTAGATCTCGCCAAGGCTTTCAACATCATCCCCCACTCTGGAATTATAGCTAAACTCACTAAACTAGGAATAAATCCCTATGTCAAAAGATGGGTTGCCAACTGGCTCACTGACAGAACCCACACTATGAAAGTAGCAGAATCCAAATCTGACTTTAGACCAGTGACAAGTGGAGTACCACAGTGTTGAGTCCTGGGTCTTCTCCTGTTTGGTATCTACTTCTCTGAAGCACAGGTTAACACAGAAGGTCTTTGGATAATGAAGTTTGCAGATGACTGCAAACTAGGAGCCATAATCGAAACTCCTAATGATGTGGATATCCTACAAAAGGGCCTCACTCAGACAGATGCCTGGTGTCAAATTCATGGCTTCAAGCTCAATCCCCAAAAGTGCATTGTCATCCCCTTTGGTAAAAACTCTGTACCCATGAACTACAACATAGGCGATAGTCTACTTAACACTGAAAGTTTGATAAGAGACCTTGGGACACAGGTGGACAGTAGTCACTCCCTTGATAATCACATCACCACAGTAGTCAGGAAATCCTTCTACGTGGCACACCTCATCACAAAAGGTTTCTCATCCAGGAAAAAAGAGGTCATTGTTCCCCTCTACTCGTCACTCATTAGATCCATTAAAGAGTACAATGCCCCTTTTGGTATGTACCTCACAAGACATCCAAAATAACTGGAAAGGCCTCACAAATACCTCACAAAGAGGATTACCAGCCTCAAACAGATGTCCTATGCAGACCATCTCAAAAAACTCCAGCTTTACTCCATTGCATATTGCGTAATCAGAGGTGATCTCTGCCTAACATACAAAGCTATGTCAAACTCCGAGCTGTTGTACATGCTCCACTTAAAGAAATCCCAATCCCTCCAAGCTACACACTCTAGGGACCTAAACCTTGCCATCACAATAAATAGAACATGCTGGAGTTATAGATTCCGGTTCCAGAGATTTCCCAAACTCTGAAACAAACTACCTATCTATATCAAACAAAGCTCCTCATTAGCACTCTTCAAGAAAATTCTTCATGATTGAATGGGAAATAGGAAATTCACCCCGGGGATTAATTCTGTGGCTCTGCTTGACAAGGTCCTACCTTTTTGGCTAGGCTTATATAGGTCCCAGGGTCAATAGCCTAGTATCTACCTATGAACCTATGAATCCAAAGTCTATAAGACACTAAATAAAGGGATTGTGCTTCCTGTCTCTAGTAATAACTCAGGGACTTTAGGCCCATGATTTTCTTGACTCGAAACTTTTGGGATCTTTTTAATTCTTTGATAGGTTTAGTGAGATACATTCTGAAGGGTGTATTGTACTTAATTTGTCTGATCAATGCTGAGTATAACAGAGTGGCTACCTGTTTAGAGTTTGATGATATACATTTAACAATTAGCTATGCTAAATAAAAGGATTTCCTGATAACCATTGTTACATGATGGTCAAAAGAGAGAGAGTTAACAACCCATAGTTCTCAGGTCGCTGATTTCATTTTCATTTTGTCGTGGGGTATTGTCTATACAGTATGACGAGGGGAGGGATTGTCTACCAACAGTGATGAGAGTATGCTTTTTAACATTTAGTTTGAGCCCATTTTGTAGCACACCAAAAGTTTACTCGTGAACTCTGACAAGTAAAGGCCAAAAGGAGAGGTCCCAACAGTGAGCCCTGAGGGTCAGCAAGCCCTGAGGAACACTGATCACATTCTTATTTTCGGATGAGGCACCTTCAGCACTGTATCGGTTTTGCCCTTTAGCCAGTTTGCTATCCATCTTACCACATATGGGTCACTTTTTAAAGAATTTAGCTTCTGCATAATGGCAGCATGGAGAATGGTATCAAAGGCCTTGGCTAGGTTAAGATATGCCATTTATAATGCCTAGATCCTCCATAAACCTTTCAAAGAAGGTTGCCAGATTCAGTAGACTGGATATGACCTTCACAAGCCAAACTGCTGGGGGTCAAGTCTAATAATATTCTTGATACTGGTTAGTGTATGAAGTCAGTTACAGTACATTCCATGGCTTTGCAGATGAGCCTTGTTAGGCTGATAGGTTAATATTCATCTGAGTTGGTTGTAAGGCCACGATTATGATGAAGCATCACTACTGCAGTGTGCCAGTCATTAGGGATGAAACTAGTAGCTAAATTTAGGTTAAACAGCTTAGGTAGAGGGTCTGCAAAGACATGTTTAACACTATTACTTAAGCAACCAGGTGTATTATTATCAGGTCCTAGTGAGGAAGTATTTTTGGTCTTGGTTAGCACTTTCAGTAAATGATCTTTAGTGATAACTGGGGGAGCAAGGGATTCAGGTATTTCAAGGCTTTGTATAGAAGTCTTGTGGTAATTAATTTGTTTTCAAGGATGCTGGCAATGTCTGTTGGATTAGAATGGGGGGTGTCATTATGCATAAGTTCAGAGCAATGTTAAATATTGTTTCTTAGTTTTCAAGCATAAATAAAAGGGATTTATAATTATCATTGGCTTCAGAGGCCAGTCTAAATTTATGGGCCGCTTTATTAGACCTGGTAACAAGCAATAATATTAATTACTTAATTAATTAACGTAATTAATGATATATAATGATTCTTTTTTTCTGTAATGCTTTTGAAGTTTTCCTTTAGAAGAGGGGCTTTGGATCATCATACAATTTAATGATTTTTTTCTTTCTTTTGCTATAAAATTTAGCTATGCCAGTGGACTACCAGGATGGTTTTGTTTTGAATTTCCATGACACTTGACTTTTGTGGGGACTGCTTCCTCTGTGCATTTTTCTAAATGGTGTAGAATTCCTTGGCAATGCTTGCTGCTGTATCAAGGTCAAGGGTAGTGCAGTCATTAGTGAATTTTGATATTTTGTCATAGAGTAGGTTGAGGGTGGTATGTTTGCAGTCCTTGAATTCAAGGTGTGAGGGCTGCTGTAGGGATTTGTAAGAGTTTAAAAGAGAAAGTTACAATTTTGTAGTTAGGTTTCACTGGGGAAGCATATGCTAAAGGAGTAATGCAAGAGATGGCCATATTTGTAAGAACTGGGTCAAAATAGTGTGTCCTGTAGTAGGTATGTTTAACAATTTTGTTTATAAGGTCTAGGAACTTTTTGTCATATTCTGCATTGGCAGTATAGGTGCCTCAGTTGACTGAGAGGTAGTTAAAGTTACTCAGAATAATGTTTTTTTTGCTTTTAGGAACACTGGGAATCTTATGTGGGTATTAGGAACAAAATTATTGATCTGTCACAAGCTATATAGTTCAGTGAGCTTTGCTTGTGAGTCTCCAGTTATCTGCCTGGAGGTAATTTGTTAATTGTCAAATACGGAGACTCCACAACAGTTGCTTTGGGTCTATAGACAGGAAAAGTACGAAACCCAGGTTTAGAGTGTGTATGGCCATTACATTTAAAGCAAGTCTCAGTAACTACATAGATTATTTATTTATTTATTTTACATTTGTTAACCGGGTTGGTCCAGCTGGGTAAGAATTTACCCATTTTCAGTGGAGAGCCGAGGGGAAAAGCCCCAAACAGACATACAAATACATACAAATAGAGACAAATTAACAATATTAAAGAGCAGAACAATCTTATGGATACAATGGATAAGAAAAACATAATGTACTCAATGGAATAGTACATAGCTATATATACAAAAAGTGTAGTAATAGGTTGTAACAGGAGAAACAACAATAATAAATCCAGCAGGTAAGCAGGAAGGAAGTAAAGGTTGTAGGTAATATAATGAAAAGAAACAAGGTATAATTAGATTAGTGTTTAGAAGAAGAAATGTGTAAGTGCAGGGGCTTCAGAATTGAGGATAAGTAGAGTGAGAGTAAAAAGTAGAGAGGGGTGATTGCACAAGGGACCGTAGGTCAGAAGAGGGAATGGTGCAAAAGAAGATAGTAGTAGAGGAGGGATTTAGTGAACTAGAGGGAGGGTACAGAAAGAAGAGCAGTTGGATAAAGTAAGTTATAGAAAGAGGAAAAAGGTCTTATAGATTAGACTTAGTGGTGAAGTGGGTATGTGGAGAGGGAGGGGTTAAGTAGGATGATAACAGGTACATACAGGGTTGTTATGGAGATACACTATCAGGTCATGTTTGAAGTTAGGAAGGGAGGTATGACTTCTAATAGGGAGTGGAAGATTGTTCCAGGTAAGGGAGATGGAGTGTTTAGAGAGTATTTTACCTATGTTCTTGTTGGGTTTATAGACTTATAGTAAGAGTTTATCAGAGCTGCGCAGGGATCGGGGAGGGGTGTACAAGGAGATCAGGTTGGACAGAGATGGATAGACAGAGTTTGAATTAAGAATTCTGAAAGCTTGGATCAGCTAACATTTGGTCAGAAGGTGTGGGGATTCGAGCCAATGTAATTTTATGAGAGCAGAGCAGTGATGGGATTTATAGGGGCGGCTGGTGACAAACCTAGCAATTTTGTTATAGGTTTGGTCTAGTTTTGCCAGCAGGTTATTTTGTAGATTGGAAAATAGAGGGGAGCCATAAAGGAGGGCGTGGAGGAGATAGGATTGGGCTAGCAGTAGTTTTGAGTTGGGGGTCAGGAATTTGCTGTTTCTGTATAGCATGCCCAGTTTTTGTTGTGTTTTCTTTATAGAATGAAGTATGTGGACGTTTAGTTTGAGCTGGTCATCTATGATGACATCTAGGAGTTTAGTGTGTAAGTCGGGTGTTAAGATGGTGCCATTTAGAGAGGATATGAGAAAGATGGATTTGTGGTGGGCTAGAGTTTTAGGTAGGAATAGTAAGAGCTTAGTTTTAGAGGGGTTCAGGTTAAGTTGATTATTGGAGAGCCACTTCTCAATAGAGTGAAATGAAGATTGGGTGATATGGTGGAGGTTATTGTAGAGTCAGAAATGGAGATCAGAGTTGAATCATCTGCATATTGTATGATAGAGGAGAGGTTGCTGGAAGTGTGTAGGTCATTGGTGAAGAGGTTGAAAAGGAGGGGACCAAGAATTGAACCTTGAGGAACACTGGTCTGAACTGGCAGAAAGGGTGAGATGGAATTTTGCCATGTAACTGCTTGTAGACGACTGGACAGGTAACTTAAGAACCAATTTAGAGTGGGGATGGAAATGTTCAGCTGAGAAAGTTTATGAAGTAGAAGGTTGTGAGAGACAGTATCAAAAGCCTTTGAGAGATCTAAGAAGAGGCAGGACACAAGTTTATTATTTTTTCTGGCCTCAGTTACAGTATGAGAGAAGGATAAGAGTGCAATGTTAGTACTGTGTTTGGGCCTGAAACCATGCTGGGTGTTGGTTAAAAGATTGTTTTTAGTATGGTGGGAAAGCAGTTGAGAACGAATACACTTTTCAAGAATTTTGGAGAGGGGAAAGAATAGCAATGGGACGGAAGTTAGATGGTTCTGCGGCGTTACCTCCTTTATGTAGTGGGATAGTGAAGTATTCCTTCCAAATAGAGGGGACAGTGGATTCTTGGATTGAGCGATTGATTAGAATGGTGATAGGAAGGGCAATAGAGTTAGCAGCAAGTTTAAGGAATTGGGGAGGTAGGTTATCAGGGGCGGGAGAACAAGGTTTGAGTCTACTGGGGAGAGTGTTAATGTAACTAACAGAGACAGGTTTGCACATGAAGGGGTCTGAGAGGTTAGTGGAGTCAGATTGGGAAGGTGAAAAAGGTGTGGGTGTGGTAATTGAAGTGACAGAACTGGAAATGGAATTAGAGGTGGGGTTGGGGTTATTAGAGATGTTAGGTACTAGTTTAGAAATGGTATCAATTAAGTAGTGATTTAAATGGATGGCAGTATCTGAGGGAGCTTGATTGGGAAAAGGGTTGGGGGTTGTGGGTGAGCCAGGGTTAAGAAGAGTTTTTATGGTTGACCAGAACATCTGGGGGTTAGTAGTTTGCAGAGATTGGTCAGACAGGTAAAACTTTATTTTGTCCTGTTTGACTCTTTTTTTTTTTGTAAGGTTTCTAAGTTCCCTATAAGATTGTAGGAGGGCAAGAGATTTGCTTTTCTGATATTGTTTCCAAGTGGCATCTCTTTTATGCATAAGGTGGACGGTTTCTTTAGATAGCCAGGGGGCATATTTAGCTTTTGACTTTTATTTTTCTGATGGGGTCAAGAGAGTCGAGTATGTTTAGGAATGTCTGGTTGAAGTAGCTAACTGCATCATTTAAAGGTAGAGAGTATAGGCAGAACCAATTAACATTTGAGGGAATTTGGTTGAAGGAAGTGGTACTGAATTTTCTTTGATTGTGGATGTATTTTAAGAGGTGAATACTAGTGAGGTTGGGTGAGTACCTAGTAATGTGGATAGGTTGGTGGTCACTGATGGAGTCAGATAGTGTACCTGGCTGGTGGTACAAATTAGGAGAATTTACGAGAATCCAGTTATAATATATAAAATGAATTAATAAATGAATGTCTGCAGCAGAGACAGGAGTAGAGATATAGTGGTAGAAATGCATTGTATGTGGACAGCAGGGAGTTAAATAGTGTGTTTTAAAATTACATTGTTATGTAAGTAAAGATATGATATGATACATTGAGTGGGGAGTCACAGAACCATGATTTAACAAGTCTGAGAGAATGAAAAATAACAGCAAGCAGTACAAACACTGAAACATATTTTATGAGTGGGATGATACCATTGCACACTCATGTATGACCTGTTCTCCCACCACCTACTTAACTGTTAGGTTACTATCATTGCCATAGAAATGGCATGATAACCACACAGAGTTTTACCTGCTGGGGAATATATTTTTCTCCAGGATGTCTTAGCACGGACCATCCCTTGATGCTCTGCGCTTCATCCAGCTGATGAACTTCCTTAAGAAAAATGTCTGACATTGCTTGCACTTAACAAGAAATGTTCAATAAATGACTTAAAACCCTTCTGTGTATTGTATACATTTCATCACTTCCCATACCATGCCATCAACAGAACATCAGGGATTCATGGATCAACACCAGTTTTCCTGAATGCAGATGCTACAAAAAGGTTTCACTGAAAACACTTGTGGTGAAACTCAGAGTAATTTAATTTTGCAGGGGGCAAGCAACCCTGCACCTCTCATGTGAGGTATACCCCTGACACCCCCCAGACTTACATATACCTACTCTGATGCTGCACAACACTGGAGAAAAGGGATTTCTCCACTATCAGTGGAAGTGCTTTCAGCAAAACATTTTTACTGAAATGGCATTCGCCACAACTGCTGTCAACATATTGACACACTCCCATCAGTGTGATATTGTGCCATACAAAATAATTAATGGATTAATTTGTTGAAAGTATACTTTTTACTAATAGTGAGGGCAGAAACAAACACGCGAGCAGCTTTCAGACAGGATCCGTCAGCATACGAAATGCAATATTCTTAAGCTACAGGCACATTTGTGTAGTACAGACCACGTGTTATCAAATAAATAAACAAAGAGAAACAACTATTTACTCAAATGCAAATGGATCTTCTGATCCCAAATGGTGTTGAGTGTATTAGTGGTATTTATGATACTAACTTCCGAACATCTACAATTGTCAATAAATTCAAAGTTTATTCAGAACCTGCATTCGTACGACTGATGGACACCCCTGATGTTTATTCTGTTTTCAATATAGTCTGTACAATCATATCTTATAAAATAATTCCTTTATTAAAACATCTCACACGTGGATTTGCTTTGTTTTTAAAGAGCAAAATGGGACCCTTTTACAGTGCAGCATAGAAGTCTGTGTTAGGCACTTGTCTCAACACTTAGTAGCACCCCCCCACTCTGGTAGTGCAGTGACACCCCCACTCTGGTAGTGCATCTCATGTATGTTCTAATTTAACAACATTTTCCAGAGCGTCTCTATATCTGATTTCTTTCCATCAGAAATGTCACTGTAACAACCCAGTGATTCAAAGTTAGCCGAAATGTAATACCAAGAAATATAAAGTTAAGCATCTTGGCAGGGAAACCCTCACACACCTTATCTGACATAATGAGGTCAACCTCAGTGACTCAGATTGCTGGGAAAAAAAGTTTGTAGTTATTATTAGTTTCACTCTTACTGAGTACAAAACAATATTCTGCAGGGCTGGTAATAAGTTGTGATGCTTCTGGAAAAGATTTGATAATATGTGCAGCAAGATGAGATTTACAGTGAATTGACAGATATCAAAATCAAATCTGTGATATGTAAACATTTAAAAAATAAGAGCAAACTGTAAGTAGAAAAGGACAGTCAAGCAGTTCTCTAGTGGAGCTGTCAAGTGAAAGGCAGTTTGAGCTATGGTCAGTTGTTTGAAAGGAACTAGGGGGGCATACAATCAACTTTAACATACATAAGGGTTTAACACTTTCTACCCTTCCTTTGAATTGATGTCTGAAGTGTGAATTCAAATGTGCAAGTGTCCAGGTAAAAGTAAGGAACAAGGAAAGGAGAAAGGCATTTCAAAAATCATGTTTTATTTGAAAAGGACAGAAAATCATTTGAGCGGGCCATTTTTCATAGGTAGAAGCTGTCTGTTTTATTTCAAAAGATGACTGTATAAGAAAAATGACAGAAAATAAAATCTACTCACTAGGACCAATAATCACCTAAGAAATTGTGATCACTAGTAAAGGCATGCTAAAACTTTTTTTTGTGTGTTTGCTACCAGATTTTTAAACACTTTTGTTTTAAATGCTACCATGCACTAACATAGAGTACAGGCATGCTAACATTTTGTTCTGTTTGCCACCAGCTTTTTAAACATTTTTTGTTCTAAATACAGACATATAATACAACCTTCCAAGCAGGTTGCAGAGCTTTTTAGCTTATACTAACAAAGGTATTTATTGTTCGCAGTAGTTAATTGCAGTGTGCCCTCCCCATGCCAGATACACACTAGTACATCAAGGTTACCTTATTTGCCATAATCAGACAAAAATGCAATGAAACAGGATGTTTTCAAAGGAGACAAAGCTCCATATAATCCCGTGGGGAGGTTTTGCTTTCCATTCTTAACTAATTATAATCAGTGCTGAGATTACAAAGCAATTATAATTAAGTACAACTACCATGATCCTTATTTTCAAGCTGACTGCAGTATGTACTTGTCATACCTTTTGTTTCGCTACAGATTATCGTCATGTTTTGAACTTATTGCAGATTCTTTGTCTTGTTCAGTTGAAGTTCTCTACCTTTAAAACTGCATATACAACTACTTTTGTTGTACTCTGGAGAACTTCTTTACCTACCAATTGGCACAGAAAGCAAATCATTGTTCTCTTCACTATTGGTGATACCCAGGTTCAAGAGAGAGACCAGGCTGCTAGTAGAGTCAGCTTGAGGAGATAGCAGAGCATGGATATACTACAGGCCTAACAATCTTTGATGGGAGCAGGGGAAGGAAAGGAGTGCACTCGGCTGGGACAGAGGTTCAGTCACCTGGGACAGAGGTCCAGTGTAATTGTTAGCAAAGGCATGGAAGGTGCCATGGAGCTGCATGCAGAGCCCCTACAAAAGTTCAATGATGGCTGTTACATAAAATGCCCAAGCTAGGCCACATACTGGCAGTCCGTAAGGAGGATGGTCTTCATCAGCATTTCTTACTCCATGCATGATTCCTAGTTGATTCAGTGCTCTGTGAAGTGGGGTATTACTCCCAAATTAGGCTGCAAGGAACAGTAAGGAATACAGGAATTAATGACAGGAATGGAGCATGTTACAAAACAACAAAAGGCTGCATTTTTTGTCAAAATTTTTTTGTTGATGCATATTATAGTAATAACACTATTACGCATAAAACAGAGCATGTTTTCATATAATGAACCAATCATAAGAATCTGTAGCCAGAATTCATAAACATTTAACAAACTGTGCATTGTAAGAGAGTTGAGTGATTCAGAAACATATGTAAAACATCGGCACAAGCAGAAAATAGCCTAGTTTGTAGCACATGCAAATAAAGATATGGAATAAGGAGTCTTGCAAAGGAGTCACATATATTATGCAAATGAAGGCATCAAACATGGTGGAGTGATTCATGAATATATAAATAAGCATACTGTACCATGATACACACTTATTCTGAACATTGGAGATTTATGGAGTAAAACTGAGTGGAAATGTTAGCAGTACCAGCAATTACAATAGAAGAACACATGTTAATGGCCACTGCCAGAGCAAGTGCCTACAATGTGGCACGCCATCATGGGTGCCACTGCATGAGGTAGCGCCAGCATTAGGCATATCACCACCCTTTAGATGAGCAGAAAGTGAACTGCAAGAACATATTAGTAGATTCAGCATTCTTTCAATGAGTGTTGATTTTACAAAGCAAACTCATTGTAAGATACTTTCAGGTCTGTTAGAGTTTGACCTCTACAGCACAGATGTGCAAATATGGAGCAGGTAATTCATGTGGATGGAAGGTGTTGGGTAGCTTACTCTTCTACAAAAAGAGAACTTAGTTTGAAGCTCCCCAAGTGGCTTTCAGCGAGTTTGTTTCTTTGAATTGGAACTTGTTGAAAAGTTTCATGAGTGTATTGACATGATTCCATAAACTGGTATCATGAAAACAGGGAGATCTTATGTGATCTAGTCAAACTGTATGATCTACATGTGGTATCAAGGTTGATGCACTGATTACCCATCTCATTGAACTTAAAGGTATGTGTAGCGTTAACCATCTTAGCTGCAGGGACCTTCCAGTGACATATCTCAGGCATCCCCGATGTGGAAAATGATGGTGTTGCTTGAGGGGGTACATCTGTATTCCTTCTTCTTCTTCTTTCGGCTGCTCCCATTAGGGGTCGCCACAGCAGATCAACTGTTTCTATTTCCTCCTGTCCTCTGCATCTTGCTCTGTCACACCAACCACCTGCATGTCTTCTCTCACCACATTCAGAAACCTTATCTTAGGCCTTCCTCTTTTCCTGTTACCTGGCAGCTTCATCCTTAGCATCTTTTTCCCAATATACTCTGCATCCCTCCTCAGCACATGTCCAAACCAACATAATCTTGCCTCTCTGGCTTTGTCTCCAAACCTTCCAACCTGGGCTGACCCTCTAATATACTTATTCCTAATCCTGTCCATCCTCATCACACCCAGTGCAAATCTTAATATCTTCATCTTTGCCACGTCAAGCTCTGACTCCTGCCATTTTGTCAATGCCACTGTCTCCAACCCGTATAACATAGCTGGTCTCACTACCCTCTTGTAGACCTTCCCTTTCACTCTTACTGGTACTCGTCTGTCACAAATTACTACTTTTGTCTTCTTTTCTTCGACCACTATATCCAGTTTTCTAGCATCTATCTTTTGAACCATTGGTAATGGGTGATCCCATGTGATTTAAACTTCATCATTTTCTATGATGCTTTGTGGCTCATGTTTCCAGTGTTTTTCAGCCACTTCAATACCATTATGTTTGTAGAATCCCCAGTGCAGTAGTCCTGCCACATTATTATGCCTTTCAGTATACAGTCCTTCTGCCATTAATGTGTGGCAACCAGCAACAAGGTGTGTGACTGTTTCCAATTCGGTTTTACAAAACCTACATTTGTCTGTTTCTCCCACATGTTCCATGGACTTTGTAGACCAGCGTGTACATAGCCCACTGTCTTGGGCTGCTAATATTAACCTTTCATTTCTTGGTTTAAATTCGCCTGTCCTTAACCATTCCTGCATTCATTCTTGATCAGTATGAGACTCTTTCAGAAGTTTTCTATATTTGCAACTATATTTATGTTTTTTCCGCATTTCTTGCCTTCTCATCTGGTCCTTCACCTTATATTCTTTCTTTTGTTTTTTGGCACATTCAGTTGCTACCTGATTTTTATCTACTTCTGGTTTGATTTCCATTCCTGGTTGACATCGATATGCTTCTGCTAAATTAAGCAGAGAAGTCAGCTTAGTTTCAAAACTTTCACTACATTTGGATCACTACATTTGGATCTTGTGAGGTCAGTAGATGTGGAGTCCCACAATTGTAGATCTATACATGTAATCAATTTCAAGGAGGCCCATCCCTCCTTCGAAACAGGGAATATATAATCTTGGTATACACTGATTTTTAGAAATCATTTAGTCAGCATGAAACATCCTTCTTGTTTTAATATCTAATTTGTCCAACACTTTTTGGGGCCAGTCAGTCACTCCAAAACTGTATGTTAGGACAGGAAGAGCAAATTCATTTATAGCTTGGATCTTGTTCCTCGATGTCAATGCTGTTCTCAGGATTAATTTAAGTCTTCAAAAGTATTCCTTACTGATTTTTATTCACATTTGTTCATGTTTTATTGATGATCCTTCTCAATTCCCAAGTATTTATACACTCCCTCTTGCTCAAGTTCTTTTATATCACATTCTTGTCCCATACTGATGTTTTCCTGGTGTTGCAGCTTTCCTGCTTTAAAGGTTGCTTTTCCATATTTATCAAGACCAAATGACATTCTTATATCATCTGAAAAAGTTTTGACAACCTGCAGCTGTGCTTTCAGTTCCTCATCTGATGAGTTATACAGTTTTAAATCATTGACAAAGAGAAGATGAGAAGTCATTAGACTTTGTTGTTTTTTAGGAGCCAAATTGTAGCCATGGCCTAAACTATTAAGTAAACAGCTTAATGGATTAATGGCAAGGCAGAATAGCAATGGTGACAGTGAGTCACCCTGGAATATCCCCCTTTGAATTTTTATCTTTGGGATTATAATCTGTCCTTAATCATGGCTTAATTGCAAAGTGGTCTGCCATTGGTTCATGGTTACTGTAATGTAGTCAATCACTGTAGGGTGTATCTTGTACATCTTTTGTCCATGAATGTGGGATACTATCAAATGCTTTTTTGTAGTCAATCCATGTCATACTTAGATTCTTCCCCTTTTTTACAGTTCTCCACTATAAATTTATTTAACAGCAAATGATCATTTGTTCCATATGCCTTTCCATGCCATGCCATAAGTGTGAGGGTTATCATGTCCCTTGAGGTATTTCTTTCCATAACTGCCAAACACACATGGTTGCCATCTTGCCATAAGAGGGCATGATGGATCCATACCATTGTGCTGTGTTGTAACTCACACATGCCCTATGACATCTGTCTCACTGTCATTGCCATCCACCACAGGTGCTGATAATGAAGCTGGGGTATATTACCATGCAGGGTTTCTTTCTTCACTATTTGCGGGTACAAGTCCAAAGAGTTACTAAGTAAAGTCCTGTATTTCACAGTTTTTCACCTGTAAGCATTCTCATGCAAAGTGCATATCAGTAACAGCCTCTTAGCAAGACAATTATGATAATGAGGGCATTCAGTGCTGCTGTCATTGAATCACTGCTGGAATGTAATGAAGTCCCCACACTGACCCGTACTAACCAAGCTCAACACAATAGTAATGAGCCTTGTGATCACTATGGTCATGCACACAGCCTGTGCAGGTTGTACTGCCACGTTGCAGCACTACAAACATTTGGTAGTGTCATGTTGCACTGTGATGTGTGTTATGGGATATCCAATCATGTGGCTGTGCCATGGGTATATCACTTTGCTCCCTAAGTGAACTAGACTGAGTGGACATGGCTTTGTCAAATGTTGTGAACTGCAGGGCTACAGCATGGTGTGCAAGGGAGGGCAAGATAGTTTTGTTCTTCCTGCACAGACACTTTGCAGAGCACTGGCTGATAATACCCCTCAACCTCTATTCACAAGAAATCTAGACAAAGGAAAAAGCAATGTGGGGACAAAGGTCCAAAAATAAATATTTTTTAAATATTGCCATTATTAACTTAGAAAGTTGCTAAAACTGCAGGTTTTGTATTAGCATGCATTTTCTCAAGGGTATGGAGTCTGAAACGTAAATGTCTGCCATTATTTAGGGATTTCAGTCCTCAATAAATTGCCAGTAAACCACAAATGTTATGGGGAACAAACCAAAAAAAGGAAGAAAGAATCTGGAGAGTTGAGAGGTATGCTGCTGAGGCAGTTCACTGACTCCTTGTGCAAGATGAATACATGGCTTGAGTTAGCACGGATGATAAATCATGCCAGTGGCATCAGCTCTTCTCGTAAACAGTGCTGGCATTAGTACAGAAATCTTTGGCAACTGTACACTAACCTGCTTTAGGAGTGGGAGTCAGAGACTGGGTCGGAAGGACAAATAGGTGTATATTGTATTTTGTTCCTGTCCTGTTATGTTACCTAGTGTACATGTTTTGAGGTCTGCACACTTTGTTTTAAGGTGGTAAAAGAGTGAGAGCTGAGCATAGCAGGCTGTCACAGAAAGCAAGTGAAAGTTTTCCAGCAACAGCGTGCATATACCATGTGAACCACTCTATCGTACAATTGCATTTGTATGTCTACTGGAGTTGTACAATAATGTGTTCTTTTTCTCATCCTTCTGCAGGTCCACTTGTGTTAAAGGCGGTATGGTTGTGGCAATCACCTCAACATCCACTAATATGCCTTAGCATAATTCTACTAAATGAGGCATGATTACTGATAGTGGTTCTGCATTGGGTAAAGAAATATCTACCCTTTGTCAGTCATTCTGATAATATGAAGGCAACTTCATACTCCACCCCTCCATAAAGGAGAAGCATTATGATATATCATCCTTCGTGCTCCATTTGGCCCTTCAGGCACCACCATATACACCTAGATTTCATGTATCTGGTGTCAGAGGTATAAATCTGGATGCAGCAGTACTGTGACATACATGACAGTGAGCAGAACTGGATGAGTATGCATTACCATGCTTTACAGCAGTGGTGCACAATGTCCAGCCCCAGGGCCAAATCCGGGCCTCAACGCAACACCATTCAGCCTCTAGAGAGTAACCAAAAATAAAAAAAAAATAGTGAAAAAAATGCTATGCCTTCCTCCAGTCACACAAACTTTTCAGCACGTGCTTACTTACCTAACTGACTGCAATTGCGCACACCTCTAATTTTAGCTGTGGAAGTAACTATTCTTTGTTGTTTATAACTTGTAGTCTGTAAACAGTAGTAACTTTCTGCAAGAGATTGCAATAAATCATGGCTGCAAGCCAGAATAAAGTTAAACGCAAAGTTGATGTAGAAAACAGGCAATTTCATGACTGCTATTGTAAGTAAAAATGCCAGTCACCTGTACCTATTGTTAACTTGTAACAACTTACTATGTTTTGAGGTGGCCCACAGATGCATTAAGAATTCATGTAATGACCCTCCCCACAAAAAGGTTGTGCACCACTGCTTTACAGCAAAGCCCATCATCAGTCTTCATTCTGTACTGGAGATGTGGCAACAACTGTGGTGTTGCAAACTCCACTCCACTGTTAGAACTTTCTCATCACTGTGTTCTCATGATTGCATCATCTGCTACCTTTGCTGAACATTTAATACTCCATGTTTCTCTGCCTCACTACCTGTGTCTTTATTACAAACATTTTTACAACCTGTTATTGTTCTTGTCTGTGCTATCTTTGCTTCAGTACTTTATATTCTGATGCACTGAACTCTTACTTTTCCAGTCATCCAGAGCATTCACATGGGAAAAAAATGTTTTCCCTTTTTCAGCCTCAGCAACTTTCTTTCATTGAATTTAGTGGTTTGTTGAGTTTTAGTTAATTTCTTTAAAGTTTCACAAGTGGCGTTCATGGATACATGTGTAGCCATGCATATGCTATGTAAAGCATGGCACATCCTTTTTTTAGAATAATTTCTTTATTAAACACAATAAATAACTGGTGTATATATATATATATATATATATATATATATATATATATATATATATATATATATATACATACTTTTATTGTATTAAGTTATATATTTTGTTAAATGGATTTTTTTAAGAAAAGCAAGCTGAGTAATGGGCTTTTTGCTTTAGTTACTTCCTTTAAGAGTAAAATCAAGTGGAATAAGAGAATCAAACATTATCAACTAGCAATGTTATTGAAGCTGAAAGAATAATAAACAAAAAATCCATAAGAAATAGAAACTAAATTGAAAACCATTACCAAAGAGCAAGTGCAATAATAACTTGAGAAACTGTGGTCATGAAGTCAGGATGCAATAGCTCATGACATGGGAAAACAGATCTAAATAATTATTTTATGTAGATGGTGGACCGCCCTGTCTATAAGACTAGTGTTTTTGCTTTTTACAAGTGTATCTTCATATTGCTTTGTATACATGAAAGAAGACTACAGGACTAGAATGCAGCAGGAGAATAACTTCAACAGCAACCTTTTTAGCTATCATACTATTACATCTGAGGCTATACCATATTTAACATTTATTTATTACACATGATATATAACAGAACTGTATGACATTCAAACAAATGTAATATGATTGAAGCTCACCAATGTGAACCCAGAAAACTAGCACTAATATGAATTCTGCAGGAGAAGCAAGTCATTTTCTGCTCTGTGCCATCTCTATGAGCATAGTTAATGAGTGCAAACAAAGATCATTAAGGGTGTGCCGGTCTCTGAGCGTTTGCTCTCTAGGCTCAGTAGCCACTTTCTAGTAATTCTCTTTCTCTGAGTAGCTTAGATAAACTGCAACCTAATGAAATAAAGGGATCACAAATGCAAGACTGAAATAGCATAACAAGCACTTTTTAAACTAGATTCCAAATTATTTCTTTCTTTAGAATTATCTACAGTCATACCTCTCAGCCTCGTAGCTCAAGCAATCTGGACAAAGCCTGACATAATGGGGGGACAAAGGCCCAAATATGGGGAATCATTTTAAATATTGCTTGTATAGACTTAGAAAGTTGCTAGAATAACAGGATTTGTGTTAGCATGCATTTTTCTGAAGGATATGAAGTCTGAAACTGAAATACTTGTCATTAATTTGTGACTTTAATCTGTAGATCATACCAGTGATTTGTAAAAAAACACAATTTTTATGAGGAACAGATCAAAAATATGAGGCAAAAATCTGGACACTTTGGAAAAATCTGTACAGTTGAGAGGTATGTTACAGTAAAGAAGCAGTTCTAGAGTATGTATAAAATAGTTGCTTGAATAACTCAAAGGATATTTTCTATATAATTTAATTCATGGAACACAGCACTGAGACGTTTCTCTGGCATTAGGTTGTAATTTTTCACATTACTACAATCTTAACTTATGGAAAAAATAGACTTCCAGGAAGCTGCAGTGGTAATTTGAAAATTCCCTTTTGTCCTTAGCAATATGTTTTTTAGTCTGTATTTAGTTTGTGACTTCAATCCATAGAACTGTTCCTCATAAAAATTGTATTTTTTTCTTGAAAAATCACTGGGATGATCTATGGATTAAAGTCACAAACTAACACAGACTAAAAAAATACATTGCTAAGGACAAAAGGGAATTTTACTTCAACCTTCCTACAGCTCTAAGATCTAATCTTATGAAATTCTGGAATTCAGTTAACCACATATTGCATCCTGGGAATCCCTCCTGCCCTAATCCCCACCCAAATAGGACACCTGAAGACACTGCCACTATCTTTAATACTTTCTTTATAGAATCTGTTACAAAGATGGTAAATACAAACCCTCCACTATCTAAAGACTCCAATCACTCAGTCTCCTTTTTATGTTCCAACCACCCTAAACATTTTTCATTCCAACCTGCTTCTACAACTTATATTAAATCTCTACTCTCTAAACTTAAATCATGCCCAACCTCTGCAGATAATATTCCTTCCTGTTTCCTCCAGCTGGCAGCTAATTCACTTGCCTATCCTGTATCTATCCTGAGTAACCGCTCTATCACTGAATCTAAAGTTCCATCTGTCTGAAAAGAATTTTATACATTACTTATCCATAAACGCGGAAACTCCCATGAAATCTCTAACTTCAGACATATTGCCATCCTATCACCCCTTTCTAAAATACTTGAATCATGCATACTCAACCAAGCACTACCATATTTATTACAAGAAGATCTACTTACTCCCACTCAGCATGGATTCTACCCTAAACACAGTATAACGACTGCTCTGATCTCTTTTACTAATAGCTTGTGACAACAACAAAACTTGTTTCATGTCTATTCCTTGACCTTTCTAAAGCCTTTGATACCGTCTCTCACTCTCTACTTCTGAATAAACTGACTAATCTTAATTTCTCTCCCACTACTGTAGCTTGGTTTTCCAGCTATCTCTCTGTGAAATGGCTCTCAGTACTCTCCCCCCCTTTCCCATAAAAATGGGTGTACCTCAAGGTTCTATCCTAGGTCCACTGCTATTTAATATCTTTACCAATCTGCTCTATACTTCCTGTTCTCAGTCACCTCTAGCACAGTATGCTGATGACTCTACTGTAATTACTATCTCTGACTCTCCCTCGTGTCTCATCTCTCAAACTCAAGATGTTTTTAGATCAGTCGAAACCTGTCTCTCTAATAACCAATTAATTCTAAACTCTAAAAAAAAAAAAAACTTCTCTTTCTCCCTAAAAATCTCACCCATCTCAAATCCACTTTACAGTCTCTCAGCAAGACTCCAATATTAGCTGAATCTAATCACCAGACTCATAGGTGTCACTATCAGTGATCAACTTAAATTGGACTTGCACATTAATAACTGCATTAGGAGCATACCTCTCAACCTCTCAGAACAGGAAATGTGATCAAAGCCATAAATAAAAGTGGTGCAAAGGCCCAAAAATAGGGACAATTTTTAAATATTGCTCTTACAAACTTAAAAAGTTGATAGAATAACAGGTTTTGCATTAGCTTGACTTTTCTGAATGGTATGCAGTCTGAAACTCAAATGTCTGTCATTATTTTCCGACTTTAATCTTTAATGATTTTCTACTAATTTGCCAGAAAACTACAATTTTATGAAAAAAAGACCGGAAAATATGAGGTAAAAATCTGTACAGTTTGCGAAAATCTGTACAGTTGAGAGGTATGATTAGGAAGATTCATCAAAAACTAGGCCTCCTTTACAGAAACATAAAGTTTCTTACCAACAAAGCTAAAGTAACAGTATCTCATACCTATCTACTACCAAGTCTTCTCTATGGATCACAAATCCTTACAAACCTTAATGTTATACTTCTTGATAAACTTAACTCAACATATAACAAGATAGCCAGATTTGCTGCCCAAAATACTTATAAAACTCCTCACTGTGTCTCACTTAAACTGGCTGGAACTACCCAACCTGCTTCTTCTCTCTCAGTTTCAGATTATACATTCTATACGATATCAACCTTTCTATTGTCCTAGCCTATCCTCCTGTATATCCCACTATTCTTTCACTAGATTACTCCGCAGCTCTGACCAAGACTTACTAGTTATCCACAAATCTAGGACTAAAATGGGAAGCAGCCATTATAGATATCATCCTACCATTGCTTGGAACAACCTTCCACTTCAAATTAGACTAATAACTCAACCCAAAAAATTTAAATCAACTGTAAAGGAGCACCTAAAAGTCTTCTGGTCTTGCCACTGTACTCCTCCACCATAATCTATCTCCCCATATATAAACTTCTTCACTATTTCTTCACTTTCTTCCTCTTCTGTCCCTTCATATCTGTCTCCGACTAACTTCCTTTTCCTATCCCTTAGCCTAATTCCTGCACACCTCCCCTCTTCTTCACTTCCTAAAACTAACTAATATTTAAATGGACGTATGAATATGTTAGAAGACTGCATGAATATGTCTATTTGTCCATTTGTCTCACATTACCTGCAGTGTTGATGTTTTGCTTTTCAATAATTATAACTTGTATAATGTTGCATATATCAGCAAAACTGTAACTGACTCTGTAATTGTTTTTAACTACTTTTGTATAATGTTTCTGGAGCTTTTGTCCCCAGGCCTCCGCTGAAAAGGGGCTATTTTGTAGCTCAGTTGGACTATTCCCAGTCAACAAATGTAAAATAAAAATAAATAAAAAATAAATAAAAATAATGCTTCTGATCTGAGAGCTTGGCTAAGCATTTGCCCAGAAGTCAATCACATTTATATGGGTTTAGGTTAGAATAGTCTTTATATTTGTAGTAAATGCATTATTATTTCATGTAAATATTTTTAGACGTTTAAAAGTTCTAGTTTAAGGTAGAAAACAAGTATTGCTGTACTTTATGCCTCGTCAGCAGAGAGCAAGTGATTGTGAGACGTGGAAGAATCTAGAAACAACTTTCATGTTTTATATCATGGCTCTCAATCTTCCATCTTCAAAATGTGGAACACTACCTATCACAATGTAGAACAAATGGGTAAAATGTGGAACACTTATTAAAGACATCAACTAGGAAGCTTATTGAATGGTTATTAGCTGCTTTGTCATACTTAAAAAGAGATATTTTGATGAATTCATATGATTAATTATTATTCAATATTATTTATTATTGGTATTTGTTAAAAAACATCTTAGTGATGAATGTATGTTGGACCATTTCAGGGCGGAGTAGTTTATAATAAGACTTTTTTAAGATTTAAAATGAGGAATGTGCTTGTGAGAGCTGTATGAGGATATCTGATTTACCTACCTATCTGTCCCTGCTGTATTCTTATGCCAAGTGGGTCTTGAACTGACTACCACTGATGTTAATTTAACTTCTATTGTAATGCTCCTATTTGTGATTTTACAAGATCATATTGTGAAGGTCCTCCCCTAACTAATTAAACTTCATTTACAGCTTCATTGATATCTTTACACTTGCTATATGTACATACTAATACCCAGAGCTTTAGCATTTTCTTCAACGTGGTTTTAATATCCCTAATTAGTACTAGTACTTGAAATCAGGCTAGCTTTACTTATTTGTCTGATATAGTAAGCATTAGCAGCATCTGTCTAATCTTACTGACAACTATTCAATAGAGAGATTGGGATAGCTAAATGTGTGGTCATGCTGGTTTGTTTGGGGTGGTGGAGGCTGGATTAATACTCTTGGCTACTGCTAAGCTAATTTTCCTATCAGGTCAGAGGCTGATGAAACCATTAAAAGCCAAGCTTTTGGGTAATATCCACACCAACTTAAAGCTCTTCAAGTTATGCATAGGAATAAAGTTCCTTTCTCTGATCTTGTTAAAAGATAGTTTCTCCAGGCAGTGCTCCCTGCCCATTCCTGAACTTAATTCATTATCCACGAGTTGTAATAATATTGAACAGATACAGATCAAAGTTGACGTATATTTACATGATGGTAAGCAGTCACCAAATCTTAAAATATGTGTTGTGGCTCAAACGTTCCCTTACAATGTCATCTACATATATTCCTCTAGGGCCTCATATGGATAGCCACACTTGCAAGACATCATATAAAAAGATTCCACCAACACCAGAAGATAAGTACTTTAATAGTGTCTGCAGACCCTTATAAGTTCAATACAACCTTTTTCAACTGGTACTTCAAATGTAATAAGAACTTCACTGATCAGATGCAAACAGACAGCAATCATCAAATCAAATAAAAAAATGAGTGATTTAAATTAGGAATGTGTCAAGGACAATAAAAACAAAAACATTGGAATGTATCAGAAATTAGTTTGACTTTACCACAATACATTTTATAGAGAATTGTAGAATGATTTTTAAGGAGATATAGTGTGACATGGTGGCACATTCAGAAGGAAAGGTACCACTGCCATATTCAGTGTGATCCATTCTTCACCTAAGATGACATCATCTTCCTGGTAATACTTCAGATGTCCTCACTAGGTCTTTCTCAACCCACCTTCTGTGGTTCAAAAGCTACCTGCCCCATAGGTATCAGTCAGTAAAATGGGCACTCCACAATCTCTCTGTATCTCCCAGTCTCCAGTGGTGTACCACAAGGATTTATCCTTGGTCCCCTCCTCTTTAACAGTTTCACCAACAATCTCTATACATCTATACAACAGGCCAACCTAATACAACACACAGATGATTCAACTCTCATATGCACATCTGACAATATGGCACACCTCCCAAAAATTTAGTAACTCACAACTCATGCTCAACCCAAAAAAGATCAGACTACTACTTTTTTCCTCGAATCCCTTTCTCATGGAAACAATTTCAAGTCCTTTCTCTTGATAATGCAACCAAAGTCACTTCTCATAGCAAATTATTAGAGCTGATAGTGGATGATAATCCTACATTTGATCTTCATATACACAATTTCATAAGAAAAACTCATCAAAAACTAGGGATACTTTGCAGAGCCAAAAACCTTTTCACCAATGTAACTAAAACTACACTTGCCACTACTTATCTCCTCCCCACACTTCTTTATGGTGCTCCCATGCTTACTAACCTCCAGGCTTTACAAAAATTAAAAACTGAACAATGCTATAATAAAGTTGCTAAATTTGCAGCACATACCCCTTTCAGACTACTGTATAGCACTAAAAAGCCTAAATTGGTTAGAACTACCTCATCAATTAACACATACACAGCGTTTTAGCACCTATAATATCATCCATCATCCATCTGCCTGTCCAGAACTAAAAACCATTCTACACAACTATGTTCCCGCACAGGCATTGTGATCCAGTGACCAAAAACATCTGTCTGTCTGCAAACCTATCAAATCTGCTGGGCATTCTCTGCACTCTTTACCTGTAACCATCAGGTCAATACCCTCCCTCCCTTCTTTTAAAATGACTTTGAAAGACTTCCTAGCTCTGTTCTTTCTCAAAACCAGGATAAACTATATCCCTAAATGTAAACAAGTACCTTTTCATTCCATATAACTCTTTGCTGTTCTTTTTTCACTTACTTCCTAACTTCTATCAAATTCTCTTCCCTGACTTTCTCTCTAAATATATCATAAGCCCATTTTTTCTCTCATTTCATATTGCAATCCATGTTTGTATTAGACTAACTTACCTTTAATGTCTCTACAAACTGTCTAAAATTTCTATAAATATTAAATGATTGTCATATATCTTGTATCAATTCTTAACCAATGTTTTTATAGTATCATTAATTTGTTCTAATTATTTAAACTGAAGCTGTATTTTTTTATTTTTGAAGATTGTAAAATTATTGATAAATAAATAAATGAATGAATGAATAAATAAATAGTAGTACTAGGTTTCAGTATTTCACTATGAATCTGGTACCTGTTACAAGGGATTCATTTTTTGTCTGCATGAAGACATGCTGTAAACTAGCCTGCTTTATGGATACTGATCTTCACTACTCAAATCAAGAAGTACACATTCTGAGTAGAACATTTATAGCCCAACCCAACTCATGTCTTTTAAGGGCATGTAAAGCAGAAAAACACTTTGCTGAAACAAGGAATAATATAAAGTATCCCTGTGCCGGGCCTACTTCGGATGATCGAAGTTTCAGAACTTCGAAAATCATATGGTCAATGACCCTATGATCCATGTTTTGAAACTTCGAACATCAAATAAAATAAAAAATAAAAACAAAAAAAGTTTTCTTTCATATTTTTGCAGGGGGAAGCCCCCTGCACCTCCCACACCCCTGCTAATTAAATATACCAATTTCAAGGTTGCATTACAGTGAGGTAAATGGTAAATTTTCCATTCCGAGCTGTACGACGATCTCCATTTAGAACGTTCTAAGTTTCAGAACTTCAGTTCCATGGTCATCAACCATATGATGTTCGAAGTTATGAAACTTCAATCATTTGAAATAGACCCACTGTCTCCTATCCTATATTGATATCTGAGGAGCCAAGTGATGTGTAGGCAGCTCTTCATAATTGCAGACCCCGTGCACAAACAAGCAAACAATAAAGCAGATAGAAAAAATGTGCAGCCTGGAACCTTTCCTGTCCCTGAAGATGGCAGGGGATTTGCATCTCCAGTGGCACTCAGTCCACAGCTCTGTATCTACTGAACACTACCTATATTTCAGAGCTTAATCATACCACTCTCATATCATGTGGAACTGGAAGAGAACTGTCCATTTTCTCCCATAAAGATCTTACAGCTAGACACCTCAATGTACAGACTATGGGAGAAAGAGAGCTTAGCTATTCCTATAACCATAAAAATATATGACTATCATGTAATGAGGTGTTACAGAGCCCCCTACCTGACCCCTATGAGGCAGAACTCCATATGCAAGTAATCAAACCTAACAGATTAACTGTAAGAAACTTTGGTTAAGTCACAGTCAGCTGGGGTAATTACACCACCAAAGCCAAATATGCATAATGTTGCAAAAGATGTGTTAATACAAATTGCTTATAACAGCTGATAATGCACTGATATATGAAATAATAATTACACATCATGCTAATTAGCATACCATTTGCTTCTTCTACCTCAGATGTGTTGCTGTCCTTAGGCAGTTTGGAAGGTGAGATGTCATATTTACCATAAGAACCAAAGTAAACATTATATGCAATGTATCCAGTTTTATAAACTTCACAGATATCAACTACTCAAATATAAGTGAGACTTTTACCAGCACAATCTGGATTTACAGTTTAAACAAACAGCATATGAAAGCAAATGACATCTTTAAACTACGTTTCAGTACCATAAATGACTACATTACTAATTATGGTCAGGATTCAGAAAAAGGCTCAATCACAAGTGATAAGACAGCAGCAAAAGAAGCCATTTAGCTTAGTTAGTTATAGAAACTAGTGATTCAGAGACACATTTGCCAGAATAAAGGCCTTATCTTCAGCTAATTTGCATGTTACAGAGTCATTCCTTAATTACTGCAAGCACTAACAGGCCTTTTTCTCCTAACTTGCAGTAACCACCATTGGTGGCTGATGCATTGTGTTAACACAGGCACCTCCCTCATTCATTCACACACACACACACACACACACACACACACACACACACACACACACACACACACACACACACACACGGACATACCACCATACCTTTTACTTCTTTTCTGCTTTTATAGAATTTTTTCTAATTCTGTTTGCCTCTAGATCAGCTTGCAGAGGGGCAAAGTAGCCAGGGATTTAGTTGTTTATTGTTTAATCTGTACTTGACAGCTACTTTTTCTGTGCTTTTACATTAAGAAATTCCAGGATCATTCATCTTACCTGATCTCTCTGACTTGGGAAGCACTCCAGGGAGCTAAAAGTGTGCTTTATTGGCTGGAGGGCAAAGGAGTCAGTTTTCAAGCATTTTTCTCTGCTATAACTCGGGACAGTTTGAATGCTCTGTGCTCACTTAAATAGAGCTCTACAATGGTTTTCAAGTGTTTTAAGTGCGTCCAGAGTCATCCATGCTAAGATAAAAATATTTTCTTGATTTACTGCACTTGCACTTGCATTATACAGTGATAACTACTGGTTTTGAGTATTTTTTTAAGCATTTATTTAATTTTCTGGCAAACATCATCATTCCATTGTTTGTTGTCCATTTTTATTTCTGTTTGCATCCAGATTGCCTTACAAATGGTGAATTAGCCAAGGACTTAATTGTTTGGTAGTTGTTTGTTGTAAGATGATCCATTTTGTGGCAAAATGTGTTTACCTGTTCTGATCTGGGAAGCATTCCATGGAGTGCAAAGTGTAGTTATTTATTGGCTAGAAGGCATACAAGTCAGTTTTTAAGCTTTTTTCCTCTGCTATATATCAGGTGAGATGGTTTGGAGTCACCCACTGTGCAGCTGTGGTTAGCAGTGCCCTGTATAGTGGCAAACACCTAGACAGTAACATTTCCCTATAAAGTTAGGATTAGACCTAAAGCCTTCCAGCATGGCATTGTACAGAATTAAGCTTAAGAGCAGCTAGCGTATGCATTGAATAGCAACTGCCATATCCTAGCACTATACTACATCATGCCTTAATGCCAGAAAATACCGTAGGAGACCCCTGTTAAACAACAATCCTTAACCCTAAATAGCCCACCCTATCACAGGACTGGACAACATGGACATGTAATTAACTAGTTTCTCTGTGGACAGCCTCATAGATTTGGGCATCCTAACACAATATGGTAATTGTCTCATGTTCTCAGGCAAACAGTTAATTGTTAAGGTACGTGAGGGATGTAAATGCACAACTTCCTTGGAGGCAAAAATCCTTGCATGCAAATGAGGTTGTTAAGAATACCCACACTACATCCCTCACACATAGGACTCACCACACACATAGACTGGCTTATGCTGAAGTCCTGAAAAGAAACCTTTCCAAGTCTCAAAGACCTCCAAATTTGCCTAATGGCAATACTGCTCTTCGGCAATCACTAAAACATGCACTGAAAGAAACACCAAACGTCTCACATAAGCCTCCACCCAATGGTCCTCCCAAGAGCAAAGCCCATAAAGCATGCATATACTTTACCTAATACTCTAGTCATTGGGGACTCCATTGTGCAACACACAGGTGCCCCACTCACCAGGTTATACAAGGAGAAGATAATGGTTAGTTGCCTGTCTGGAGCCAGGATCTGCAATATCACCAGTATTTGATGACAGATCATGTGGGTCTAAATGACCTGAGAAGTACCTCAATAGACTATATGAAATGAGACATAAGTGTGCTGAATGGTTGTGAATGGTACCACCTTCACCAGTCAGGGTGATGCAGCAAATTTATTAGCTGTTAAATTCATCTTAAACCTCATCGCCCACTCACTCCAGTTCATCTGAATGAAAACCACTCCAACATAATTCCCCTAACTATTAGCATGGACCAGGTGCTGGCAGCAATCACTAAAGCCAAGAACACCACCTCTGTGGGTCCCAACAACATCCACAGTTGCCTCCTGAACAGGTGGCATCCACAGTTGCCTCCTCAACAGTCTAAAACATGACTTATCAGTACCACTTGAGCCATTCCTCAACTACAGTCTCAAAACAGGCTACATTCCAAGTAAATTGATGACCACAACAGTCATTCTCGTCCACAAGGGTGGACCATCCACTGTCCCATGGAACTAAAAATCAACTATCCCAATCTCATAAACAAGTACATAGGCAATCTCCAAGCACTTGACCCCACCCAATTCAGATTCATCAGGGGCAGATCTTGCCTATTGAACCTAGCAGACTTCTTTGAGACTGTCACATGAGAGGAAAGTCAGTACATACAGCTTACCTTGACCTGGCCAAGGCCTTTGACACAATCACCCACTCAGGCATCATCAAAAGGTTAACACAACTTGTTGTTAATCCCTGTCTCATCAGATGAGTGGCCAACTGGCTCACAGATAGGACCCACAAGGTCAAACTAGGTGCCACCACCTCCGACAACAGACCTGTCACTAATGGTGTTCCCCAGGGATCTGTCCTGGGACCCCTGCTGTTTGGCATCTACTTCTCAGAGGTCCAGGCAAAGACAAAGAGCCTGTGGCTGACCAGGTTTGTGGATGACTGTAAGTTGGGTGCTGTCATTGACTCCCCAAATGATGTTAACATACTGTGAGAGGGTCTCACAGCTACAAATAACTGGTGCCAAAGTCATGGCCTTAAGTTAAATGCAAAAAATGTATTATCATACCATTCGGCAAAAACATGGCCCCTACTGATTACCAAATCAACGACGACTGCCTAAGCACACAACCTGTGGTGAGAGACCTGAGTACTCAGGCTGACAACAATCTCACATTTGACCAGCATGTGGTGGCAGTGGTCAGAAAAGCCTTTTGCTTGGTTCATCTCATAAGTAAAGGGATTGCATCCAGAAAAAAGTAGGTTGTTACTTCTCTGTACTCCTCCCTCATTAGACCTATAATTGAGTATAGCACCCCATTTGATATGTGCTTCTCCAAACACCTGCACCAACTGGAAAGGCCACAGAAATATCTCACAAAGATAATCCATGGCCTCCAACACCTGTCCTATGCAGACAGGTTCAAATCACTGTCACTCTACTCGGTATCATACAGATTGCTTAGAAGTGATCTGTTTTTCGCCTACAAGGCAGCATAGGACCCTGTCTTACTAGATACTCCATAACCGTAAGTCTAACTCCTCATGCATTACCCGCTCGATAGGCCTAAATATAATAGGTGACATCAAAAAAACCTGCTGGAGAGACAGGTTTGTCTCCCAGAGTATGCCCCATCTCTGGAATAGACTTCCCATACATGTCAGAGTACCTCACTGACCCTCTTCAAAAGCAACCTTGATGAGTGAATGGGAAACCACAAATTTGTCCCATGGTTTCCACTTTTGTCTCTCATTGACAGGGGTGACACATGCTGGCTGAGGTTTTTTTTGGGGGATAAACTCTTGGCTAGGCTTGTAAGGGCCCTAGGGCCATTAGCCTAGTAACCTCTGATGATCGTATGACTGGTATTGAAGCCAAAAATAATACCAACTGTTAACGTTTTCGTCATTTATTAAATGGGCTTCTTCAGAAAACCAGCCATGTTACATACATACGTATATATCCATGTGAATGAATCACTTGACTTTAATATCCAATCAAAACAGTTAAACTATGAACTTAGCTGATACTCAGAATTTAAAAGTCTTGTTAAAATAATTTGATATGTAGTAATAAAATCACTTTAAATACTAAATATACAAAATGTATCCTATCTATAATATGCTTCGAATTTTAATAAATGGCTTAGAGATGACAGCATTCAATTTAATCTGCCACCGTAATTCTCTTTGTAATATCTTCCACAGCCCATTTCTAGGATTTATATCTGTTTTTTCTATGATGGCAAATAAAAACATGTGCATAGGATTGTTTGAAATATGCTTATATAAAGCACTAGTACTTTTATGATTATTAATATCATGTATATGCTCATAAAAACCTATCTTTAAGTTTTGTTCAGTTTTCCCTGTATAATATGGCATAAAGCTGCATATGCCACGTGGGTGGTGTTACAGTTATATCTCCCTTTTATTTTAATCATCGTGTGATTAACTGACAATGTTTTATATATATATATATATATCTATCTATATAAATAAATATATATATATATATATATATATATATATATATATATATATATATATATATTCAATATGTACAACTTCCACCTCTGTACATTCTAAAATTCTCAAAAATATTGTTATGTTTACAATTTTCTATGGTTCTTCATGGAACTACAGACCCATCAGTCTAATGAGCCTAATATGCAAAGCTATGGAATGAATTACTATGGAAATGACAAACAAGAACATTGGCATCCTACAGACACTGGACCCATCCCAATTTGGTAGTGCCTATGTAACCTGGTAGACTTCTTTGTGAAGATCACCAAAGCAATGGACAAGGGTAAAACAGTGCATACTGGATTTCTTGACCTGCTAAAGGCATTCAGTACAATAGCTCACTTGGGCATTGTTGACAGTCTGTCTGAGCTAGGCATAAATACCTACATAACTCACTGGATTGTCAGCTGGTTACACACAGGACCCAAGATGTCACTATTGGTGAGACCACCTCCACAAAGACACCTGTCATAAATGGAGCACCCCAGGGCTCTGTGTTGGTCCTGCTCCTATTTGACATCTACTTCTTGGACATCAAGGTGTTAGTTCATTAAGCTTGCAGATGACTTTAAACTGGTAGCTATTATAGATACTTCACAAGATGACAATATCTTGCAAGAGGGTTTGGCACAGACAAGTGACTGGAACCAAAGCCATGGCTTGAAACTCAGTGCAAAAAATACATTAAAATACCCTTTGGAAAACTGCCAACTCAAGTTAATTACTCCGTTAATAAAACACCCCTACAAATCTACCAGTAGTTAGGGATCTGTAAGAACATATGTGGACAGCAATCTGGCCTTTGACCAACACGTAGCTAAGATAACAAGAAAATAATTCTATGTCGCCCATCTTTTAGGTAAGGGTATGACATTTAGGTCCAAGGAAGTTATAGTACTATTCTACTTGGCTCTTATCAGACCTGTCATTGAATACAATGCCCCTTTGGTATGTACCTAGCTAGGCATATGCAACAGCTGGAACACCTTCAAAGGTTCTTCACTGGGAGAATTCAAGGCATTAATAATCCATCCTACACTGATAATCTAGAGGCTCTGTCTTTGTATTCAGTCTTCTACAGCTACTGAGTAGGGATCTTTGCCTGGCTTACAGGGCTTTCTCAGACCCATTCTTAATGGATCTGTTGCAAATGTGCAAAACAAACAGCACCAGTAAAACTAAATCCAGGGATCTAAACTTCACTTTTGACATAAACAGAACATGCTAGAGAGACAGATATGTGTCTCAAAAGATCTCTGCACTGTTGAATAGACTCCCCAACCATATAAAACAGAGTTCATCCCTGACCCCCCCAGACAGAGGCTGTCAATAAGAAAAGTATGATCCTAATTAACACCCACCTACAAATCCCTTAGTTACCTCCCTATTACCATACCTCCCCTTCAGTATAGATGCCCATGACTGATTTTGTTTTTTATTTATTTATCATTTCTTAACCAGGAATGTCCAACTTGGAACAAAGACAATTTTCAGCAGAGGCCCTGGGCGAAAGGCACTAGATGCATGGGTTTGGGATGCACAGCTAGCTTTGTGGTCATTATCGTAGTAACAACCTATGAACTTATCCCCTATTTGTTATTGAATTTGTAAATCGCAAATGATTACACTCATTCAGCAATGTCAGTCATGAGTGTTTCATTCTTGTTGCTTAAAAAATGCATCCGATTTTTGAGTGAATTAGAGTAATATTTAATAAGACTCCCTGGTGCCATCTAGTGCTCCCTCCAGGCTTTGTCTGACATCTTGAGCACAGCCTGTGTACATCATGGACCAATGTCAAAGCATTTGACACCATCTCATGCATAGGGAGCATAAATAAACTTAGTTTAGAGGAAACACTTCATGATCTACTGTGTAACTAACTGGCCATCTAGGAGAACCCAAGTAATAATAGAAGGTAGCCACCTGTCCACACCAATAGTAATCACCAGCTGGGAGCTGCAAGTGTCACAACTTGGTCATTTATTTATTTATTTTTGCATATTTTTATGCCCATGTTGACATCAGTTACTATCATAATCCTGAAACTGATTCCTTCGAGTGATGACTTTGTTGAACTAAAATGTTGAAAATGAAAACATTGGAAAGGCACAATAACAAAACCAGTAATGTCAACCTATCCATATTCGACAAAGTCAACATTACCCAGAGTATCTTCCCTTCCAGTCAATTCCAACTAACATTTTGCAAGGAGCCAAGCCGCCCTACACCCCCACACCCCCTGCTAATTATATATACAGACTCCAAGATCGCACTACAGTAAGGAAATTAGTACATTTACCAATCCCCACTGTACCGTGATCTCCAAGCAGAATGTCAACCTCACAAAATCGAATGCATACTAGCATTCGCTGTTGTGACAGTGACCATTTTTGGTTCAGCTTTCTGTGAACTGGAAATTAGCCTCTCGACTATCCAAGTATGACTGACTGCCATCCGAAATTGTGACAGTAAACCATTCACATCAATATTCCTTGCACAAACAGGTTTGCTGATGATTGCAAACTTGGTATTATGGTCTTCTCTTCCACAATGCCTCTAAATACAGCATGACCTTTAGGAAGCAAATTATTACTCCAGTTTATCATATCTAGGGAAAGTAACTCAGACTGGATACTGTTGTAAAAAAACTTTAGCATACTCATAAAGAGAGCTGTTCTCTTTGATCATCAGATTGACATAGTAACAAAGAATGCTATCCATTTAGTATAGGTACAATTACTACATTGTCCCCTTTTATGGTTCTCTTGTTTGGCTATTACTTGAAAAAGTACCCCTATCTATGCCGTCTTAACAAATGCCTTGTTCATCTTGAGGGATACAAAGTTCATAAGCAAAACAATTAACATGGTTGCCCATCTGAGCCTATCTGAGATGATTAAGGAACTGCCTTTTTTCTTGATCTCCTTGTACCCCTAAAGAAGGGACCCATGCCTTGCATTCCAGGCCATGTCGGGCTCCTTCATCTATAGAAAACTATATCAGTTGTATATCAGCAAAAATCAGAATGCATGTAAACATAATCAACCTTAAACATTCTGCTAACAGTAGGAAGTAGGATGATTCAGTATCCAGTTTCTTCTGCTAACAGTAGGAAGTGGGATGATTCAGTATCCAGTTTCTTCTGATAACAGTAGGAAGTGGGATGATTCAGTATCCAGTTTCTTCTGATAACAGTAGGAAGTGGGATGATTCAGTATCCAGTTTCTTCTGATAACAGTAGGAAGTGGGATGATTCAGTATCCAGTTTCTTTTTTACCTTTGGAATAAACTTCCTCTTGTCATGAAAGAGTGTTGGTCACTCTTTGTCTGTAAGGGGAACTAAATACATTTATATGTATGAGTTCCAGGATGGGATGATTGTGATATAGCTTTTTGAGGGTAACTGGGTCTTAAGCTTGTTATGAACATATGAACCTATTAATAAATGTGTACTCTGAATTGCCGGGGATGTTATCTTACAACATTTTTCAATTTTAAACAGTGAGTTTGATTTTGGATTGCTTAAGATTGCTTCAGGTATTTTTTATCAGTAAACACACACACACACACACACACACACACACACACACACACACACACACACACACACACACACACACACACACACACATACACACACAAATAAACATACACTCTCCTTCTTTCTCTCTCTCTCTCTCTATATATATATATATATCATTTATGATTTCACTACACTTTGGTGAATGCTTATTTTATTGAAAAAAGTATAATGGGTGCACTTTAAGTCGAATATTTACATTGTTGACATTAGGAGACATCAGACATCGGATAATGGAGTTACATGGTTCTGTGTATGCAGGAATACAGGTAAATAGGGTTTTCCAGCCTAGAGTATGGGCTATGATGGTAGGGGACAGTTTTAAATGTGTGAGTGTGTGTGTGTGTGTGTGTGTGTGTGTGTGTGTGTGTGTGTGTGTGTGTGTGTATGTACTGTGTGTGAGTTTGTGTGTGTCTCTCTGTGTGTGATCTCTAAGCTTGTTTGCTGAAGAACTCTGGATAAAAACAATAATGATGAAGTCAAAGACCTAAAATCAAGGACAACTTTTTAATATATCACTGAGTCACCTAAGTAGTAAATACATCAAGACATGTTCCATCAAATAACATTTCTGAATAATAAGAAGTATGAAACTATAATAATAGCTGTAGCGACTGACTGTAATCCTCAGTGGTTTGCTATAAAATAAAACATTTTTGAGAGACAAAACTAAAATATAAGGTAAAATAAGATAAATTTTGCAAAATCATGGACAGCTGAGAAGCATGGTGTGTGTGTGTGTGTGTGTGTGTGTGTGTGTGTGTGTGTGTGTGTCTTCACCTGTCCTGTATAATGATACTCTTAGAAAAAGTTTTTTTGGTAAGGCAATCTGCTGGGCTGAGGTTAAGGAAAGTGCATGGTTAACATTAGGGTTAGCACACAAGATTAAGATGAGATAGAGGGTTACAGTGTTTTCTAAAAGCTTCTTAAATTTTGTATGCTTTTATTTAACATACACTAAACAAACACATCAGTTAAAACTCAATAGTCATCGTCACATCTGATGAAAATCCATTAATACTCAAGTATACAATTAATACTCTGCAATCTGATATCTACTCTAAAGTTGAATTTGTTCCATTCAGTTTATAAGCCCTGGTAGTTAAAATAATGTTCAAAATCAAACTTAATGTTATCACAATATTTCTAAAAAAAAAAGTAATACAGTTAAACAACAAAAAGAAATGCCTCTTGGACCTACAAAGCACCAAAATAGGATAGCGTCATTGCAGTGGAAGCTCATCCAAACCAACCGAATAGCATGTCCTTAGGCTAGAATACAAAACATCATGTCCCATAGTAATTAAAACCTAACCCCTGATATGTAGAGACTTGGGAGGGTACTTGTAATATGGGCATCAACCCCCAATCTTGAACTCAAGCCCGTGGAACTCTGTATGACAGAGGCTACCATTCTGAGTCTCATAACACAGTTAATGACTTTGGCCTTGCCCAGAAATGAGATCTAAACAGGAAGCCCATTTAGAAAGTCATGTCCCTTTTTACCTTTCCTCTGAGCAAGTACCTCTTCTACCCTTTATAAGTCTTTTAAATTTGCCAGCAATACTGAATTTGGGGTGCTGGTAAGGATATCCAGAGAAGAGTAATAGATTTCTTTGTGGTCAGGATCATTAAATACAGAAGTAAAGGAGCAGGCTGCATGGGTAGCAAGACACCATATATGGCCAACCATTTCTTCTCCTCTCTTGTAGCTTATATTTACCCCAACATCTCTCCTTAAACTGCACCCAAAATGACTGGTTTGATGTGCACTCCCAAACTACATGCTCCCATGTTGGATTGAAACTAGGTGATTGACAATGCCAGCCGACTATTGAGGAACCTGACTTAGCCCCGGATACTTTATCTGGAGTTAACATCATCTAGTACATGGACTTCCATGAAAAGTTCTCCATCTGGAGGTGGATGTAATAATGCTTGGAGTATGCAAAACCTTTGCAACTTTATTTTTCGTCATGCACAGTCTTGTTGCAGTGCCGACCTGCAAAGATTTCGATGTTAGGGGGCAAAAGCACTGAGTTAAAATGCCCATAATAACATTGATTTGATAGAAAGCTTATTCAGTGGGAGCTGTGAATAACCATCAGTTAATAACTGCAATATAATGCAGCTTAATTGCCCCTTTACCTGCTGCTAGTCCATCATGGTTTTAACAGTAGTTCAGAGCTGCTACCATTCCAACAGCTGGCCATGATGTCCATACTCAACTCACTGAAAGACTAAAAGCAAAAATACAGCTGAGTCCCTAATAGGAGATGTTTGCCCCACAATAATTGCAGGGAAAATATGGTCTTGACGATTTGAAATTAAGTTTATGTGCCATGAGAAAATTGCAAATGTGCTATTTTCTGCAGGGTCACACATATGACCTTGTATACAATGTTTGCATACTGGTAATGGAATTTGTGTGATACCCAGTGGCAAACCCATACTGCAAACGTTGCTTGGCATATTTTTAATGGTTCTCTAAGGCTGACAGTAGAGTATGACATTTTTAATAAATGCTGTCCATCATTCACACAGCCCATGCCAATACTGGACTGGGTAAATATAGATCCCTTTAAAAATAAAGAATGTCTGCTTGGTAGGCTGTCAACAAACTAAGGAGATAGACACCATCCATGAACTGTGTGGCATAATACACACTTAAAGGCATCTCTCGCCAGAGCTGGAAACCAAAAGTACTTGTGCCAGGCACTGTCCCATTTCCTCAGGGTTCTATATAGATTTGGTATAGGCAGGTTCTGGAAGATATAGATCAATTTAGGAAAAACAACCATTTTAATAAGCAAAAGTTTTAGCTCAAAGGGAACTCCTCATTTCCACCGTTCCCATAAGTGATCATCC
Organism: Protopterus annectens; assembly: GCF_019279795.1. Taxonomy (NCBI): domain Eukaryota; kingdom Metazoa; phylum Chordata; order Ceratodontiformes; family Protopteridae; genus Protopterus; species Protopterus annectens. The sequence continues at coordinate 303,945,594 of NC_056736.1, read as the reverse complement.
AGTTGTTGCTGCACAGTGTGCACATTGATGTTTCAGTTTCAGCTGGCATCCTAGGCAGCATGAAACCCTAGTATTTAAAACAGAGGAGGTTCAGTGTACAATTATGTTAACATTTCTCACCTTGCCTAAGAGCTGCCATAGAAGATAAAAGTATAGACTTAGTAGGGTTTAATCTGTAGCCCAAGACCTTTTGCCAGCTACTTAAGATAGCCAAAGTAGTAGGTAGATCTTGATGAAGATTTGGCATGGAAATCACTAGGTCATCCATAAAGAGTGTCATGTGTCCTCCGAAAATCTTGCCCGAAGCCATACTAGAGGTTGTTGACCAGTTTTGATAGAAAACGTGAGCTATGGAATCTAAAGCTGAATAAATAATAATGGAGCTAGGGCACATCCTTGCCTGTCTCCCTGGAGAATGCAAATAGGTCTTGAAATAAATGGCGCTATTCGCACTACTGTAGACAAGCCATGACATTTGGCTGAAATAGCCTCGATGAATGCAGGAGGAAAATGAAAGAGAGTTAATATTTCAAATAGTTAATGCCATTTGAGATTATCAAATGCTTTTTTCGAACCACATTGTTGTTCTCAAAATATGATGGCAAGAAGCTAGATCCTTCACAAAACCAGCCTCATCCTGGTAAACCAATGATGGAAGGTCTGGTGTTATTCTAGCCACCCAAACTCCCATGGTAAATTTACAAGGAAATCAGATTGTAATAGAAGGGGGATGCTGCATCTTTGTCTGGCTTTAGCAAAGGGACTATAAAAGATTACCTCCACAAAAGAGGGACCATTCACTGACCTGAGAGGGAACTTACTTATATTCTTTCACTGGCCAACCGTAACTTGTTAGGCTTCGGTTTATTAATGATTGCAACTATCTCTTGTCTGGTGATGGGTTTTTTAAGACTTTGCTCTTGATCTGCTGTTAGGGCAGGCAATAACAATGAAGAGTGAAAAAGATGAGATGAACTCACCAAGAGGGGTGACTTCTGAGCTCACTGGATCAGCATACATCTCACCATAGTATCTCTGGAAATTGTCCACTACATGATGATTAAGGGATACTGGAAGAACCACTTTATCCCCTCCAGACAGACCCAGTAAGGTTTCTTATAAAAATCTGTCTACTGAGTATAATAGGGCGATGTCTCCAAATCCTGGGCAGCAAGGGTTACCACTGAGGGACCTTGCAACTTAGATCATCATAGTTAGAATAAGGGTAGGGTATGGACTCTAAGCTAAAGTTTGAGGTCAACAAGATACTATGTAAACCCTGTCTATTCTGTGATGGTACCATAATGGGTGAGTGGTAAGTGCAATGTGCACTCGATGGGCTCACGTGAAGAGCTAAATCCACTGAGGCCATGCCGACCATCCACTTTTTGAGAAACTTAGCTACTGGAGTTAATGTCAAGGGCCGTGAAACCATTGTGTCAGATGGTTCTGAAATGCAGTTAAAGTCCACAACTGTAATTAAAGAGCCTCTGCTATTGGCCTGGATGGAAAATGCACCCAACCTACCTCATGTTTATTGTGGGATGAGGATATGAAGATACCAAAGTGGTGATCTTTCCACTCAACCTGAACACCACTTCCACTAGTTCTCTGCTCAGTCAGACAAAGTATCAACCACCTGAATCTGACCAGAATTATTTTTGTATAAAACAACTCCTTTCCTGTAGCTGATGAATCTTCTGAAGAAGGCAAAACTAAGTAGCCCCATGCTGCCATCTTGTCCATCAGACAGTTAGGTTTCCTGAAGCAGCAAAACAGCAGGCAAAAGTACCCTGACCCAGACTGTAAGACGCGCTTGCTTAACCAAAGAGTTAATCCTATTAACATTTGCACTAAGTAATTTCATTTACCTTAGTAATTACAAAACAGAACTACTTCCCAGCAGCAAGAAATTATCAGACTAGACTTGAAAATAAATATCCGGGTAGGACTCTGCAAAGATGAATACAAACTTGCTATATAATGAGCTTCCGGTGAAAATAAATACACTCCCAAGGGACAGTAGGACAGTCCTCACAGTTGTGGCAGTTCAAAAAAAAAAAAAAAAAAAAAAAAATGTAAATAGAGATTTTTTTAAATAAAATTTTTATTTATTAATGTAATAATAGTTTGAATGAAATAGTTATCTCATCTAAAATACCTAAAATGTTATAAGAAACAGAATAAGCAAACTAAATGCTAACAAGAAAGATTTTTTTATTTAAAAAAAAAGTTCTAACTAACATTTGTACTGACTGTGGGTGTGTTTCGGCCTGTAAAATCTGATGTTTGTACCAAAAATGTCCCACTTTGGCCATTTGAAAAGGTGGCAACCCTAAAATAAATGCATAACAGATAACAATGGTGTAACAGGCAATGTAACCACCAGCTGGTGAAGAAAAATGATTAACATTTAAAGCTCCCTGGAAAACAAAACACAAAAAAAAATACTCCAGTGGGCAAACTATTTACAAACTAATTGTGTCTTCCAAGGTTAAAGAGGAATGAAATCCTTTTAACATTCCCCAAACCCACACAGAGGTGGAGAGCTTATCCACACAGAGTCTAGCAAGCAATATCCATGTCTGTGCCCATACAGCTTTTTAGAATGACTAAAGAAAGGTGCTCCAGAGTTAGTATCCCAACTTATAGCAACAGTTGAAATACATACCAGGATGCCTGGATAAGAGTTAACATAGACGACCTAAAGGAGACTACAAGATATGACAGGAAAAATGATAATTCTTGGACTAGATAGATAAACACACACACACACACACACACACACACACACACACACACACACACACACACACACACACACACACACACACACACACACACATGAGTCCTATTGCCTCCAGAACACTGTTGCAGTCATGATATGGCTGTCACAGAATCCAAGTCGGGTTGCGATTGGCCTATATGGTTTATGATCTGGATAGTGGATCGCCTGACTGTCCCGAATCCTGTCCATTTTAGATACTGCCACAGACCAATCCATAGTTTCTGGAAGGGGCAGGACCAAATTCTCCCTTAAATAAGATACAGCTTCTCCTACCTGCTAAAAACATGTGGACCATCTGGGAGAAAAATATTCAGCCTCACCAGGTAGGCTGTAGATATGTCAAAATCCTTCTCCTTTAGGAAGTGCAATAACAGGAGCCAGGCTTTCCTCTCAATGACAACTAATTTACAAATCTCTTTGTTAAAATGGACTTTTCTACCAAGAGACCTTATGTCCTTCTTAGCCCATGCCACTCATAAAGCATTTTCCTTCTCCTTGGAGGATGGGAAATGCACTATGACTAGCCTCAGGGGGGCATTAGAAGATGGCATTGAGACTACTGAGTGATGAGCTCTTTCTAACATCAAATCTGTTGTCATTATCTAAGCCCAAAGTCATAGACAGCCAAAACTGCAAAACATGGAGCATATCTTTTTGTTCTTCCCCCTCTTGTAGGCCAAAAATTTGTATATTATTTCTACGGCTATTGTTTTCTTGATCTTCAAGCCAGTCTTGCAATGCCAGGATAAAGTTCAGAAGAAAAGAAAAGAAAAAATTGATACTCCATTTCTACCACCCACCTTTCATATTGTTGTGTTGTTTGCTCCAAAGTGCTAGTTCAGTTCATAAACAACTGGATGGCTTTTTTGATGTCCTGCACTTGTAAATGTAAGGAGCCCCAAAATGTTTTCATGGATACCATCTGCTAATTCAGAGACACAGCCAGCTGAGTTATATCATTTGCCACTGTTACATTTGCTGCTATTACCCCTGTTTTCCCAATCCCTAGTGTGAAAAATGGGAAAAGGAATCTGCCACATGTTTCTGCCACATGGTACTTGTGTCAGCCATGTGTTTAGGGGGTTCCATCAGCCACAATGTATCCAAGCTAATTGTCACCTTATTTGCTTGCTTTTTCAGTAGTATTCCAAAGAAAAAAAAATTGCCAAGCTGCTGAGACAGAAATAGACAGAGAAATCAGTAGGATGGATTGACCGGTAGCAGCACACTTTGAGTCGGGGAACTCATGTTTGGACCACTCATGTTGTCAGAGCCAGCAGCAGAAACCAGCTTCCTAAAATTTAAGCTGCATGTATAAGTCCATTTTAGTAAATGACATTCAACCTACTAATGGCTTCTCATTTTATGTTAATAATGGTGTGTGTGTGTGTTTCTGTCAATAAAGATAGGATTGAAATCCCAAAAAAGTAAATTTTCATATGGCTGAGACCATATGATCGACTTTTGGAATTTCAAATGTTCAGAACTGATATCTCCATATAGTGCAGAATGGGAAGATTTCCATCTTCTGCACTGTAGTGCGATCGTGGAGTTGGTATATTTAAATTGCGGGGGGGGGGCACAACCCCCCATGGGGGGTAAGCTTTTGCTTTGTATTTTTTTTTAAACTACGTTCGAAATTCCAAAAGTCGATCATATGGTCTTGGCCATATGAAAGTCGGCTTTTTGGGATTTCGATCATCTATAGTAGACCCATATATATATATATATATATATATATATATATATATATATATATATATATATATATATATATATATATATACATATATATCTATATAGGTTTACTATTAATATGTCGAACATGCCTTATGTGAAAATGACAAGTGCGGTATTCAGAATGCGGAGATACCTTTAGAGGAAGATTAAAATGTCGACTATGGAAGTCGGCGTAATATGTAGCATGGAAGGTGGTGCATACATGCGCAATGTTTTGTATTGAGATCGCAGGACAGTGCGGATTAAGAGATTTACCCTTTTCTGCACTGTAGTGCGATCTTGGAGTTGGAATATATAAGTGGCAGGGGTGTGGGGGGCACAGTTTCCCACAGGGGTGTGCAGGGGAGCTTGTCCCCTTGCAAAAACATTACTGACAGCACTGTGCAGCACAGTTCTGGTCTGTATGTACTGCTGCAGAGGGGATATCAGACTTCAGAAGTCGAATTCGACTTCACCTGAATTAGTGTCCGATATTCTGACCTACTTAGTATTCCAAACATTGAACATGTAAACTGCTTTTTTGAATGGTTTACGTTCAGATGTTCAATGTTTTAATAGTAAACCATATATATATATATATATATATATATATATATATATATATATATATATATATATGTATAAAATAAATATTTAGCAGATCATACCATTGATAGTGCCTTCTTCTCCATTTATGAATATCTCTTTTATAAATTTTACAATGACCTGCTTGCATGGGTTGTTTATTAGTCTCGTTGCAGTACGAATTGCTTGGAGTCTTCCTGAACTATGATCATCCACTAACAATGTCTCCCACTTTAAGTTAGGTTGAGACATAACACTTCTACACCTGTAGTTATTTTTTCTCTATCTGTGTTTTCCCTCTATGTCTTTCGGCTGTTAAGCCCTCCAGCAATAGATCTTAATCTGTTTTACTTTTAAGGTGGTGAAGTCCTATTCCACATTGTGTAACAGCCAACTGGAGGCAGATGTCATCTAAACTGTCATTGAGAAGTCTATGCCCCTTCCTGCCAGGCCTCAGCAGGGGCATAGGCAAGACTCTATGCCCCCTGTCTCTCTCTGCTATCCATCTGCTGCTGAGAGGTTGTGCCTTTGTCCCAATGGCCTAAGGGTCTGGCTTTATTCCTACAGATTGGAGCTCCCATGCTTCAAGCTGGATCCTAACTGTTCTCATGCTGAGGTCAGAGACTAAATGGTGTTAACTCTAGCCTGTATGATTTAGAGTATAGATTATGGCATGTTTATATATCTACCCTAGCCACACTCCACTGGTGGATGTGAGCAACTGAATCAATGAGAGGCCTTCTGCACTATCTCCAGATGCACGCACAGTCCCAGACATGCGTCTCAAGGGCTGCCATCACAGCTTTGGAGCATGAAACCTACAAAGCTTTGATTATGGCCTTTGATGTTATGCAAACCTCCACTTGCATGGGGCCAGTCTGGTCATTGGGAAGCCATCACTCCCTCTCCTGGGATGAGAGAGGAATCAGCCACCCATTTCTCATCCTGCCCTGCTTAGCTCTTACAGCACCAGAGGTAATACTTAAACTTGAGCCATCTGATATGCAGTCAGGGCTTTAGCCTTCTGGCACAGATCCAAGTGAACTTAAACTTTGTTTTTAACTGTTCAGGCAGTTTCCATTCAAACTGCTTATCCACTTTCATTAATTATGCTAGAGAGACTGATATTTTACTGACTTAACTGATCATTCTATGCTATATCAAGCAAAATTCATATTTCACATGCATTATTTGGCGGAGACATGCCAAGTATTTTTTTTCTTAACTTGGTTTGGACTACATGATAATCCTTTCTATAAAAATAAGAACATGTGGGACTCCAGCACAGATTGAACCTTCAATTTGTTTAGTATTAATCCATTTTCCTTTAGACTCTTTTTGAGTCTTTTTCTAGTGATGCCATCCTGTTCTTTTTGTTTTTGCAAATTATTAATTCTGTCATCTGCTATTTTTGAATAAGTTTAAATATCAAATATTTATTTATTTGTGTATTTATTTTTTAGTGATTCACAGTGACTACCACTCACTCTTCACATTGTTTATCCTTTCAACCATTTAAAGAATATATTAGAATGTTCCAGATGCAGAACAAACCTTAAAGATCAGTCAGTCAGTCAGTCATTATACCTCATGTGTCAACAAGTATGCTATTTCTACCCTCTGAATATAATTTTGACTAATTGGACCTTACTCTTAAATCAATTTTATTGATTTTTTTTAGCTTCATTAAGTTCACTTATAATGCCATCGACTGTTGTGAGTGAAATGTCTGTATGGCTCTGTTTGCACCTCTTTGTACATATTATTTCAACTAGTTTCATTGGTTTTGAGAGTATCAGTAAGAGAAGCTAATGATGTTGGCTCTGTTACTTTTCTGTATGTTAGTATCATCTTATTTTCCAGTTCTTTGTCCATTTTTTTCTCAAATAGAAGTGAATTCAACTGTCTGTTTGGGTACTGGCTGTACAATTGGCTCTGCTGTAGGTTATGCTGTTGGTTGTAAATGCAGCAATACTTGCTAGTATATTATCTCTCCTAGTCCTTCAAATACACGACTGTATTCAGTTAATAAATCAAGCCTGCTACTTTGGTTTCATTCCTACTTATTGAATTCAGCGTTTGACTCATTCTTGCTGACCTTGCAGCTGAAACACGTAATAGTAAAGATCAGTAGGCACATACTGTTTTGACATTTTGGGTCTGGGTTTAACTTTTTAAATGTGTTACTTAAAACTAAATAAATAAAACAAAACAAAACAAAAAAAAAAAGAAACGAGAAAACAAATACACTATTTTTGTGAGGTAAAAGCAATTTTCTGTTATCAAGAAAAGAAGTGGCTCTTAATGACTTCCAGAGGCATAGTTCTTTAGTTTTAATTATTGTTGTAATGTTGCCATGCATTTTTCTCCTGGTTTTAGTTTGTTTTAACTAATAATAATAATAATAATAATAATAATTATTATTATTATTATTATTACTGAGGCCCACACATCTATTTACATTCTAACAATCTAACTTATGTAGTTATAATTTGTTTCTAATTACTTCTGGTCTTGTGTTACTGTTTCTTGATGGATTATGCATTCACATATATATTCATCAGTTTCATTCTTATTT